>NC_066544.1:16437652-16460152 GCF_024679095.1 Eriocheir sinensis
GTATATTTACAGTAAAGTTTATTATTAAAAATACTTCATTGAAAATAATGATAATAATAATAATAAAAAATCACGTGAGTCAGAACGGGCAGGAAGCGACGAAACGAGAACAAAACACGTATTAGACATATGCTTCAGGTAACCGAGACGAGGGGGGAAGGGGGGTAATGAGGTACTGGTGAGGGGGGTTGAGCAGGTGAAAAGGGGGGAGGTGAGTGGGTGAGGGGGTGGAGGGTGGTTGAGACAGGTAATGTGGGCTGTGGGGAGTGGACGGAGGGGAGTGGTTGGACGGGAGTGGACGGACGGGAGTGAATGAAGGGGAGTGAAGGTACAGACGGCGAGACGGAGAGAAGAGGAGAGAAGAGGGAGAAGAACGTTGCCTCCTCTCACACTCTGCAAAGAATAAAAGAGAAAAAGAGACGGATTAGTATAGAGAAATTTCATAATATAATCGACGAAAGAAATGCTACATGAAAAGAGAATAAAAACAACTACTTAACAAAAACTGTAATAACGCTAACAAGGGGAAGAATGTGATGATAATAATAATAATGATGGAAATAATGATAATAGTGACAATAACAATAGTAATAATAACATAACAACAATAACTAGAAGAATATGCAGAGGAGTAGGATAAGAAAAATAAAAAGGATATGAACAAGGAAACGAAGAGGAGAAGGAAGAAGAAAAAGAGGACAAAGAAGAAGAAAAACAAGAAAAAGAAGACAATGAACAAGAAAACGAAAAAGAACCAGAACGAAAAGCAGAACAAGAAAATAGAAAACGAAGAAGACAAAACAACGAAAAAAGAAGTAAAAAAAAAGCAGAAACAGCTGTGAAGGAAAAAGAATACACTTACAAAAAAAAAAAAACAGCCATTTGAATCACTTGAATTTCTCCGTCCCCAATTAAAAGATAAAAAAAGATATATAAAAAGATGAAAGTGACAAATTATACATAAGAGAAAAAAAATAATGTTTAACTTGAGGATTATAAAGCGGAGAGGAAAAACCCGCAATTTTTTTTTCTCTCTCTCCTTCTATAGATGACTTGATACTAAGGGTTTTCCCGACATCCTATTCGAGAGAGAGAGAGAGAGAGAGAGAGAGAGAGAGAGAGAGAGAGAGAGAGAGAGAGAGAGAGAGAGAGAGAGAGAGGCAATATTCTCTCTCTCTCTCTCTCTCTCTCTCTCTCTCTCTTCACTTAACCTCCTTTCCCTCTCATCTCAACCTGTTGTCTTACTATCTCTTTTCTCCTCCTCCTCCTCCTCCTCCTCCTCCTCCTCCTCCTCCTCCTCTTCCTCTCCAAGAAAGATGATTCTAAATTACAGATAAGAAAGGAAAAAAATTCTATAAAATGAATACAAAAAGAGAAAGAAAATGTAAGGAATACTTAAGAAGAAAACGGAGACGGGAAACTTAGGAAAACAGCTTAAAAATAGAGAAAAAATCAATAAAGAAGAGAAATAGAGATGGAAAGCAAGAAAGATGAGATAAAAATAATGCAATAGAGAAAAAAAAAAAAAGGATGGATATAAATGGAAAAAATAGAGCAGAAGAAGGGAAAAAAAAGGAATCAAGGAGAGACAAAAAGAAATTAAGGAAAGAGATCAAATAAAGCAAGATAACAGAGAGAGAGAGAGAGAGAGAGAGAGAGAGAGAGAGAGAGAGAGAGAGAGAGAGAGTAAAGCTAGCTCACTCACCTTAATGATAGCCGCCGCCGCCGCCACCGATGAAGATGTCGCTGCCGTGTCCACCACCACCACCAAATCCACCACCACCACCGTATCCACCTCCACCAAATCCACCACCACCAAATCCACCACCACCATGACCACCACCACCATAACCACCTCCTCCACCGATGATTCCACCACCATGGCCTCCACCACCGAATCCACCACCGCCATAACCACCACCACCATGACCACCTCCACCGAATCCACCACCGCCGTATCCACCTCCACCGTGTCCACCGCCGCCAAAACCACCGCCGCCAAAACCACCACCACCATAGCCACCACCACCGCCGCCATAGCCACCACCACCGCCGCCGTAGCCACCACCACCGCCGTATCCACCTCCACCTACATACTTGACGGTGGTGTGGTGGTGGACGGGAACGTGGACGGGGACATAGACGTACTCATATTTCAACCCACCACCTCCGCCCCCCTTACCTTTGCCCTGTCCTCCCACTCCCCCATAGCCGCCGAAGCCCTTGAAGCCGGGGTCCGCAGCCACCCCCGCCACCAACGCCACCAGAAGAATCGCCGCCGTACGCTGTTCACGGAGAGACAAAGAAGGTGAGGTAAGAGGTGAGAGACGGCTAGAGGGGATAATGAAGGATGGGTGATCGATGATAAATGAAGAGAATGAAGGTATGAGATTTATATCAATGACTTGGACACAGGAATTAGTAGTGATGTCTGTAAGTTCGCAGATGATACCAAGATCGGTAGAGTAATCCAATCAGACAGAGACGCTAGCGTTCTCCAGGATGAGCTTGGCAGACTTTATGATTGGGGGTGGGGGGTGGTGGGGGGGGGGGGGGGTAAGTGGCAGATGGAATTCAATGTCGGGAAGTGTAGTATTCTGAGTGTAGGTAGGAATAACCCCTCACACAATTACTCTTTAAATGACACTCCTCTAAGCAGGTCTGGGTGTGAGAGAGACTTAGGAGTCCAAGTGAGCGCTGACCTCCGTCCTAGGGCTCAATGCATTCAGGCTAAAAATCGTGCAAACAGGGTACTTGGTTTCATCTCAAGGAGCGTAAACAATAGGAGCGCTGAGAGGTGAGAGGGAAATTAAATTAAATGAAGAACAGGTAAAAGGTGATGAATTAACGAAAAGAAGATGCGAGCAAAGAAATTAATGAAAGTGGGGAGAAAAAGGAAAAAAAACGGAGGAAAAGTAGGAAAACACAGGTAAGGTGAAGGGAGAACTTGAGGAAAAGGAAAAGTGTGATTAAGAGAAAGTGGAAATGAAGGAACAGGGACAAGGTTAAAAGCGAGAAATGTAAAGAGAGGAAAGAGGAAAAAAAAAGGAAGAGAGAAAGGAAGAAGAGAAGGCTGCGAAACTGCAATATAATGTATGGGAAGAAGAAAGAGAAGACAAAAAATAAAAAATAAAAAATAAAAAAAGAATAGAAGACGAAGAAAATGAAGCCAAATTAAAAAAAAAATACAGTAACAAAACCAGCAGGAGGATAAGAAGAATGAGGAAGAGAAAGAGAAGGAGGAAGAAGAACAGGAAGCATAAGAAAAGCAAGAAAAAAACAAGAGCAACAAGTTCTAATCAGGAAGAGAGAGGGAAAGTGAAAGAGAGCAAGCAAAAACAGGAAGGTTGACCCGCCACGCCCACGTAAGAGAGAGAGAGAGAGAGAGAGAGAGAGAGAGAGAGAGAGAGAGAGAGAGAGAGAGAGAGAGAGAGAGAGAGAGAGAGAGAGAGAGAGAGAGAGAGAGAGAGAGAGAGAGAGAGAGAGTAAAGAGATAATGAGCCACGTTAGTGATGTAATAATAGTGAATTATCAGAGTGAGTTGGAGATAGTGAATCAAGAGATAATGGCATGAATATAGTGTTAGAGATAGTGAGCCAGAGAGACTGAGATAGATAGTTAAAAAAAATAAAAGATATTGAACTAAAAATAGGAAGTTAGAAATAGTGAGAAAGAGATAGTGAGATAATGAGTTAGATAGTGAGCCAGAGATAAAGATAGTGAGATAATGAGATAGAGATAGAGTGCCAGAAAGAGAAATAGTGAGTCAGAAAGTGAGCTAGAGATGAAGATAGTGAGATAATGAGATAGAGATAGAGACCCAGAAAGATAAATAGTGAGTCAGAAAGTGAGCCAGAGATGAAGATAGTGAGATAATGAGATAGAGATAGAGACCCAGAAAGATAAATAGTGAGTCATAAAGTGAGCCAGAGATAGAAATAGTGAGCCAGAGATAAAGATAGTGAGTCAAAAATAAAAATAGTGAGCCAGAGATAAAGATAGTGTCAAAAAAATAAAAATAGTGAGCCAGAGATGAAGATAGTGAGTCAAAAAAATAAAAATAGTGAGCCAGAGATGAAGATAGTGAGTCAAAAAAATAAAAATAGTGAGCCAGAGATAAAGATAGTGAGTCAAAAATAAAAATAGTGAGCCAGAGATAAAGATAGAGAGTCAAAAATAAAAATAGTGAGCCAGAGATGAAGATAGTGAGTAAAAAAAATAAAAATAGTGAGCCAGAGATGAAGATAGTGAGTTTGATAAAAAAAAGTGATCCAAAAGTAGATAGGGAGATAGAGGTAAAGATAATGAACTAGAGATGGAGAGTCTCAATTAAAGATAGTGAGTCAAAGATAAAGATAGTGAAAAAGTGAGTTAGAGATAGTGAGCCAGGCAGCCCCCTCGTCGCCGCCGCCGCACTCACCATGTCTGCAGCAGCTCTCAAAACCCAAGACAGCGACCCACTCACATTCCCGACGGTATATATACAGAACACAAATGCCTCTCTCTCTCTCTCTCCCTCTCTAGTGTGCCGCCTCCACTTCTCTCCCCCCCTCCAACTACTTTCCTCCCTCTCACCTCCACTGCCCTCCCTTTCGACCTCCCTCTCACATGCACCCCTCTCTCCCTTTCTCTCCCCCTCCCTCTTTCCTTCTCCCTCCCTCCCTCCTCTGGTAGACACAACACACATTCACCTGACCTGCCTCCTCCTCCCTCCCTCTCTCCCCCCTCCTCTCCCCCCTTTTGCAGTAGCCGGAGGGGGTCAAGGAAGTCATCTTAAACCCTCCCCTTCTCTCCCCTTTCTCCCCACCCCTTCTCTCACCCCCCCTCCCCTCCTCTCCCCATTTCTCCCCACCCCAAAATCATTGCTTTATACTTCCGGTCTCGTGACATGAACCAACGACCCTCCCCTTCTCCCCTTCTCTCCCCGCCACCACACCCAAAATATATGACCTCTCCCCTACACACGCACACACGTACACACACACGTACATGTACCATTCACACTTCACCCCATTCAAACCCCTTCACAAACAATATCTTTCCTCCTCCTCCTCCTCCTCCTCCTCCTCCTCCTCCCCGCTCATGCAATCACCCCAGGAATACGTAACCTCTCCTCAACCTACCCTAACACACACTCACACACGTAATATAGGCATCATTTTCGACCCTTCACCCCTTCACCCCTCCACAATGCTTCAATCACATGCAATATTTCTACCAACTGTAAGCCCGTCATCCTCAATCCCTTCCTCTTCACCTAACCTATAGCATTCGATACGACGTCAATCCTCTTGCTCACACCTTCACGCCCATCTCGGTCTATCATTCTATTCACACATCATCACAAGCAATATTCTCCTTTGCTGTAAAAAAAAAAAAAAAAAAAAAAAAATTTCACCTCAATTTTCTGCCTACCGTAAGCCCGTCATCCCCAATCCTTTCCTTCTCACCCATAGCTAAAGACAAGACTCTCGCCCTCTTCCACACACCTTCACACACGTCTTAATCTATCATTCTATTCACACATCATGACAAGCAATATTTTCACCTCAATTTTCTACCTACCGTCATCCCGTCATCTCAAATCCCTTCCCCTGTACCCGTAGCTAAAGACAAGACTCGCCCTCTTCCACAGACCTTCACACACGTTTCAATCTATCATTCTATTCACACATCATGACAAGCAATATTCTCACCCCAATTTTCTACCTACCGTCATCCCGTCATCTTAAATCCCTTCCCCTGTACCCATAGCTAAGACAAGACTCTCGCCCTCCTCCACATGCCTTCACACACGTTTCGGTTTATCATCCTATTTGCACGCCATCACGAGCGCTATTCTCAGTTTCCCTCCAAGCAACCCCAACCACATCCTAAAAGTGTTACCATTGCAGCTTCCATGACTAAGTACAGTTTAGCTAACCCTTAAACACCCCAATTTAAAAACACTTTCCAGCTTCACAATCCACCAAAAAGCTCAAAAGAAGAAGTATTTTAGCCCAAATTCAAAACCTAGCACTCGCAAGCCTCACGCCATTAATGCAATCCAGTTTAGTAATGTTACCCCTAAAGTTATGACCACACTGCGAGGCATGACCACACCGCTTTCAGATTACGACCACACCTAGGAAATGAACGGCCACACCATCATATAATCAAGAACTACACCACTTCAAAGTTAACTACCACCCGCCTCTATAAATATGACCAGGCCGAAAGCTCTAAGATTATGACCACACCACGGATATGAACGGCCACATCATCATATAATTAAGAACCCCACCACTCTAAAGTTAACCACCACCCACCTCTATATATAGGACCACATCACCAATACACTGCACTTGGACAACATAACCATAGCATTTAACCCCATCTCCCCTTCAGCTTCCCTTCCTATAACCACCCCCATACAGTATATATTAAACTCTAACCCAACGAAAGGTATATATCCTCCACCCACATACCTATTTTTTCCTCTGCTTTCCAAATCCCAAAAGAGTGTTAGAAGTTTAAACTGAAATCTGCGTAACATCTCGGTATTAAAACGAAAATAATGCAAAGAAATAGAAAGCGATCACTGGACTCTAAATACAACTGTTGTTTTTACCACCGTTTCACTTCTGTGTGTGTGTGTGTGTGTGTGTGTGTGTGTGTGTGTGTGTGTGTGTGTGTGCTTTCTCCCGGTGAAAAATCTATGAAAAAAACACAAAAATCTCCGTCTGATTCTTCATTTATTTTCTCTACCTCAATCTGTTGTTGTTTTTCTCTGTCTTTTCATTTTACAAGCGTACGTGCTCTCTCTCTCTCTCTCTCTCTCTCTCTCTCAAAGGAAAATATATAAAGAAAGAACGAAAATAAGAGCAAATAAATAAAAAAAATCACATCACTCCCTTTTTTCTCTATTCCTTTCTTTATACTTTTCTTCTTTCTTCTTACTTTCCTTCCTTCCTTCCTGTTTGTGTGTGCGTGTGCGTGTGTGTGCGTGTGTGTGTGCGTGCACCTGTTACGCCTCTTCTTCCTCAGGTAACTCGTCCTACAGGTAAAATTTTTGCTCTTCAACACCTGATTTGAGCGTGTCACAATAACCGGCTCCTTCTCCTCCTCCTCCTTCTCCTCCTCCTCCTACATAATCTTCCTTGCCTCACTTCTTCCCCTTCTCTTTGCTCACAGGAAGATAAGTCATGTTCCTATCTCCTTCTTCCTCCTCCTCCTCCTCCTCCTCCTTTTCTTTCCTCTTTGTTTCTTTCTCCTCTTAAAGTTTTTATATTATTAAGTCTGTTTTACATTATTCATTATTGTTGTAATATATTTACACTATATCTCTCTCTCTCTCTCTCTTTCGTGTTTTTTTTTCTTCTTATTCGTCATCATCATTATCATTTTCTTCTTCTTCTTCTTCTTTTTCTTCTTGTTTTCTTCTTCTTCTTCTTCTTCTTCTTCTTCTTCTTGTTTTCATTCTTCTTCTTCTTCTTCTTCTTCGGTCGCCTCTGAATTACTCTTGACAGGAATGAGACAAAAAGTTGACCTGTTTTCTCATTACTCAGACACGCCCATTCATTTCATCTCATCTTCCTTCTCCTCCTCCTCCTCCTCTTCTACTACTCCTCCTCCTCCTCCTCCTCCTCCTCATCCTTTTCCTTCTTCTTCTTCTTCTTCTTCCTCCAACTTTGGCCACACGTAGAAAAAAATTGCACGAACCACCTAGATCTGTCTATATTTCTCCTCCTCCTCCTCCTCCTCCTCCTCCTCATTTTCCTCCTCCTCCTCCTTCTCATCCTGGCTTCCCTTCACCAGTATAAAAAAAAAAAAAAAAAAAAAATTGGACCCGCACGACATAATGTTCTCCTCTTCCTCCTCCTCCTCCTGATACGTAACAGCAAAAAGAAGCACATTCACATGACCTATTTAGGCCTAGTGCTATCCTCCTCCTCCTCCTCCTCCTCCTCCTCCTCCTTCTCCTCCTCCTCCTAATGATCCGTAACAGCAAAAAGACGCAAACTCGCATAATCCATTAAGACATACGACAATCCTCCTCCTCCTCCTCCTCCTCCTCCTCCTCCTCCTCCTCCTCCTCCTCCTCCTCGTCCCTTCTGTTTTATCGCCTAATGGATATTTTTTTCTTATCTCATCCTAGTTTTCTTCTATTTTCATCAGTTTTCTCCTCTTCCTTTATTCTTCTCCTCCCTCCTTTCACTTCTCCTTCCTTTTTATTCTCTTTTTCTCCTCCATCTTCTACTTGGTCTCATTCTGTCTCTCACTTTCGCTTTCTGTACCATATTTCTTTTCTTCCTTCCTTCCATTTTCTTTTTCTTCCTTTTCTTCTTGTTCTTGTTCTTGTTCTGATTGTTGTTGTTCTTTTCTTCTTCTCCTCCTTTCTTCCTCTTTTTCATTCCCTCCTCCTACTCCTCCTCCTCCTCCTCCTTCTTCTTCTTCTTCTTAATCTTCTTTTCCTAGCATCCAATCAATGGGCTATAGAGTAAAGGGAAGCTCAATAGGTTGGTCAGTCAGTCAGTTCTTCAAGCCTTCAATAGCTGGCTCTCGACACCTTGATATTTGATTATCTTTTGTTCTTATCTCTAAATCATCCTCTTGTGCCTGTTATTGGTATTTTTTCTTTTTCCTTTTTCTTCCTTTTCCTTCTTTTATTAGTAGTATTTTAGTTTATTATCTACTTTTGGGTGATTGTCTTTCTTCTTCTTCTTCTTTTTCTTCTTCTTCTTCTTCTTCTGTTTGAATGCTGTCTCTTCTGCTGTCTCCTCCTCGTCCTTGTCCTCCTCTTTCCTTTGTTTCTTCTTTTTTTCTTTCCTTTCCTCCTCCTCCTCCTCCTCCTCCTCCTCCTCCTCTTCCTCCTCTTTCTTCAATAATGTAACTCCACGACCTGCTCAGATTATCCATCAATCGTCAATTCCTCTCCGTCGCCTCCTCCTCCTCCTCCTCCTCCTTTTTGCCATAACCAATCCTTCCCGGCAACAAAAAAATCACGACTTAGCCAAACTTGTCTACCTCATCTCCTCCTCCTCCTCCTCCTCTGTCTGGCTACCTTCACGAAGCAACAATAAAAGATATAAATACACAGTTGCCTTGAAAGATCTTTTATGTTGTGAGAGAGAGAGAGAGAGAGAGAGAGAGAGAGAGAGAGAGAGAGAGAGAGAGAGAGAGAGAGAGAGAGAGAGAGAGAGAGAGAGAGAGAGAGAGAGAGAGAGAGAGAAAATGGAAGAAACGGTGGAAACAAGGAGAAAGGGAAGGAGAGGAATGAAGAAAGAACGAGAAATAGAGAAATAAAATAAGAAATGAATTGAAAAGGGAAGTAAAGTGAGATAAGGCGAATATTAAATAGGAGAGTTAATATATGGAGGGAATATGTGACTGCAAAATAGGGGAATAAAATAAAACAGTATCTAAAGGAAAGAAACAAGAGAGAAAGAAAAGGAAAAAAGAAGGAAAATCGAGAAGGAACGAAAAAGAAGAAGCAGAAAAGAAGAAGAAAAGGAAAAGCAATGAATCAAAATAAGACATTGAACGAAGAGGGAAAGGAAAAGGAGTAAAAAATAAACAGATGAAGAGTGAAAAAAAAGGAATAGGAGGAGAAAAACTGAGGTGCAGTAAAGGGAGAAAAGAAGGGAAGGGGGAACAGAAGAAAGGGAGGTAAGGGAGGAGGAGAGAAAGGGAGAGAGAGGGAGGGCAATGAGATGGAGGAAAGGCAAAGGGAAAGGGAGTAAATCGAGAGAGAAAGGGAAGGAGGAGGAAGAGGAAGAGAATGAAGGAGGAAGGAGAAGGGGGTGAAGGGAAAGGGAGGAAGTGGAGGGAAAGGGAGGAAAGTAGTACGAGTTTTCTTCTCTCTCTCTCTCTCTCTCTCTCTCTCGTCGAGAAATTCGACATTATAGCTATCACGGAAACATGGGTAGATACTGCCAACAAAAACTTCATGTCTGAGTATGAAATAGATGGTTACCAGATGTTTCACAAAGATAGAAAGGGAAGAAGGGGAGGGGGGGTGGCACTTTATGTTAAAGACACACTTAAATGTTCCGCTAACAACTCTATTCAAACAAATGGCGACTCAGAATCAGTTTGGGTGGACGTCCACAAAGGGAAGGACAAACTAATTCTAGGGGTTCTTTACAGGCCACCCAACATCAGAAGGCAGGACACTGATATATTACTACAAGAGGTAGGCAGTGCGAGCAGGAGCAAAAATGTCTGCATAATGGGGGATTTTAACTATAGGAATATAGATTGGGAAGGCGTGGTGGGTGATCTAGAGTCTGAGGATTTTCTGAAAGTAATACAAGATAATTTTCTCAAGCAGACAGTAACAGAGCCCACCAGGGGTAACAACATTCTGGACTTGGTCTTAACTAACACTGAGTATATGATCAGCGAGCTAGATGTTGGGGAGAATTAGGTGGCAGTGATCACAAGGAAATTAGGTTTAAATTAGACTGGTGACCCATGAACTCAACCCGGTGTTGGTGCCTGACTTTAGAAGAGCTGATTATGAGGGGCTCAGAAGACACCTTGAGGAGGTAAATTGGGAAACCTTAGGGCTGGATGAGGGCCAGATCTCAGGGCTGGAACCGGAAAGACAGGGGAACCATGTAGAAATGACCTACAATAATTTAGTTAGAGAAATTGCAGAGGGTCAGAGACAGCATATCCCTTACCAAGCACGTAGGAAGGAAAATAACGACCCCAAATGGATGACCCGCAGACTCAAGCATGAAATAGGCTTGAAGAGAGGAATTTATAGGAAAATAAAGAACGGAGAGATCCACCTCAGGGGTAGGTATGTTGAGCTAGCCAGGTCGGTGAAGAAGAACACCCGCCTTGCAAAAAGAAATTATGAGATTAGGGTAGCCAACGAGGCCAAGAGCGATCCCAAGGGCTTCTTCAAATTGTACAGGACGAAAACAAGGGACAGAATTGGACCGTTGAAAACAAACACGGGCGAGCTCGTTGAGAATGGAGAAGATATGAGCCAAATGATGAATGACTATTTCCTCTCAGTTTTCACGCAGGAAAATCTAACAACCATTCCGGAGAGAGTTCAGATATATGAGGGTGACGAGAACGACAAGTTGAGGGATGTGATCATCACTAGGCAAGTAGTCCAGGATGAGATTGGTAGGTTGAAGAAAAACAAATCGCCGGGCCCAGACGAAGTATTCCCAAGGGTTCTGAAAGAGTGCAAGGAAGTCCTTAGTGGCCCTCTTGCCGATATCTTTAAAATGTCGGTAAATTCTGGGTATGTGCCCAATCAATGGAAAGTAGCTAATGTGACGCCGATTTTCAAAAAGGGAGACAAGTCAGCCACCTCAAACTATCGCCCAATTAGCTTAACATCAGTTGTGGATAAGATGTTAGAGTCGATTATAGCCAGGAGCATTCGGGACCATCTAGAAAAGCATAATTTAATTCATGACTCACAACATGGGTTCACAAAGGGTAGGTCTTGCCTTACTAACCTGTTGTCCTTCTACACTAAAGTAATCGAGGCGGTTGACAGAGATGAAAACTATGACATATTATATCTAGATTTCAGTAAAGCGTTCGACAAAGTCCCTCATCACCGGCTATTACTAAAATTACAGGCTCACGGCGTAGATGGGAAAGTTTTGAGCTGGATCAGGGCGTGGCTTAGTGGTAGGAAGCAGAGAGTGCAAATCAATGGTAGGAAATCTGAATGGGGCAGTGTTACGAGTGGAGTCCCACAGGGGTCGGTGCTGGGTCCTCTGCTTTTTATTATTTACATCAATGACTTGGACACAGGAATCAGTAGCGATGTCAGTAAGTTCGCAGATGATACCAAGATCGGTAGAGTAATCCAATCAGACAGCGACGCTACCGTTCTCCAGGATGAGCTTGACAGACTATATGATTGGGCGAGGAAGTGGCAGATGGAATTCAATGTCGGGAAGTGTAGCATTTGAGTGTAGGTAGGAATAACCTCACACAATTACTCCTTAAATGACACTCCTCTAAGCAGGTCTGGGGAGAGAGACTTAGGAGTCCTAGTGAGCGCTGACCTCCGTCCTAGGGGCTCAATGCATTCAGGCTAAAATCGGGCAAACAGAGTACTAGGTTTCATCTCAAGGAGCGTGAGCAATAGGAGCGCTGAAGTCATCCTCAAACTTTACTTAGCACTAGTTCGACCTCATCTCGATTATGCAGTTCAGTTCTGGTCCCCCTATTATAGAATGGATATCAAGATGTTAGAATCTGTACAGAGGAGGATGACGAAGATGATTCAGGGGGTGAGGAACTTGCCTTATGAAGACAGGCTAAAGCAGTTAAATCTACACTCTCTAGAAAGGCGAAGGGTGCGAGGAGACTTGATCGAAGTTTATAAATGGATGAAGGGATTTAATAAAGGGGATGTCAATAAAATTTTGAGAGTGAAAGAGCCAGGTAGGACGCGTGGCAATGGTTTTAAGTTAGACAAATTCAGATTCAACAAAGACATAGGCAAGAATTGGTTCACTAATAGAGTGGTGGGCGAATGGAACAGGCTTGGGAGCCATGTTGTGGGTGCCAATACCATAGATACATTCAAGAAGAGGTTAGATAAAGCCATGGATGGTGAGGTAAGGTGGGGTTGAGTGTACAGGAGCTGCCTTGTATAGGCCAACCGGCCTCTTGCAGACTCCTTACGTTCTTATGTTCTTATGTTCTTATGTTCTCTCTCTCTCTCTCTCTCTCTCTCTCTTCCCCCTTCACTAACACGCAAACACGAAGAGGAGGAAGAGGAAGAAGAAGAAGAAGAAAAAGAAGAAAATAAAAGAGGAGAATAAAAGAAGAAAATGGAGATTGACAAAACGGACAACAACAACAACAACAACAATAACAATAACAACACCTCAACCACCACCACCACCACCACCAAGAAATTAGAGAAAGAGAGAAAGAAAAAGAAAGAAAGAAATAAAGAAAACAAAGAAAGGAATAATGTTACCGAACTGCATCATCACCATAATCAACACCAGAGCCAACACCATCGTCATCATCACCAACACCACCACCACCACCACCACCACTGTTACTATCACCACCACTCACCACCGAGACTATCACCTCTAACCACCACCACCACCATCATCACCACCAACACCACCACCACTAGCACCACCACCACCATCATCACCACCACCACCACCACCACTGTTACTATCACCACCACTCACCACCGGGACTAGCACCTCTTTAACCACCACCACCACCATCATCACCACCACCACCACCACCACCACTAGTTACCATCACCTCCTTAACCACCACCACCTCCACCTCCACCACCACCCTCACTATCTCAACCACCCTAACCACCACCACCACCACCATCACTACCACCACCACCACCATCACTACCTCCACCTCCATCATGATCACCTTCAATATAAAAATAATAAAAAAAGAAAAGGAACGTTAGGAAAGTGAGGAAAAAAATGGAAAAAATACTCAGTTATGTATAAAAATAATGATGATGAGAGAGACTAAATGGAGACAACATCATCATCTTTCAGCATCATCTTTCTTCAGCTTTCTGCATCATCTTTCTCCTAATTTTCCTTCATCATCTTTCTGCATCATCTTTCTGCATCATCTTTCTCCTTAATTTTCCCAGATCATCTTTCTTCATAATTTTCCTTCATCATCTTTCTCCTTACTTTTCCTTCATCATCTTTCTCCTTAATTTTCCTTCATTATCTTTCTCCTTAATTTTCCTTCATCATCTTCATCATCTTTCACCATCATCTTTTCTTCATTCTCTTTCTCCTTTAATTTTCCTTCATCATCTTTCTTCAGTTATATAAAAAAAATGATGAAAGAAAAACAAACAATCAATAAGAATCTAAAACCTCCACGTTATAAAAAGAAGGAAAAAAGTAAAAACAGGAAAGAAACGAAGGAAAATCTAAGAGAAAGGAAGAAAAGGGAAACCGGGAAAATAACTCAAACCACATATTTTTTTTTACAATAATAGAAATCTTTATTGTCGAAAACATAACCAAAAAGAATCATGTAACAATTTATTCTACGTTCTATTCTCTATCGTTTTCTCTTGACTTCGAAACATAATGTACACACACACACACACACACACACACACACACACGCACACACTTCGTAGAGATGTTAATTCTTATCACCTCAGTTTTTTCTCTCTCTTGTCAACTGTAATAAAAAAGAGGAACCATTAGGCGAAAGGAGAAGGAGGAGGAGGAGGAGGAGGAGGAGGGAAGAATATATATAAACAAAACAAACGTATAATTCAAACAGACAGAATAAAGACAAGACAATAAAGTGATAATGATAATAATGATAATAATAAATAAAATAAAGACAATAAGAGAGAGAGAGAGAGAGAGAGAGAGAGAGAGAGAGAGAGAGAGAGAGAGAGAGAGAGAGAGAGAGAGAGAGAGAGAGAGAGAGAGAGAGAGAGAGAGAGAGAGAGAGAGAGAGAGAGAGAGAGAAAGGAGGAAAAGTAGGCATAAATATGAAATTGGAGAAGGAAGGAGAAAGGCAAAATGAAGAAAAAAAAGAGAAAGAGAAACAAGAGACAGCGAGAGAAAAAAAGACACAAACACACAAACAAACACACAAACAAACAAACTCACCTCAGTGTCCATAGCCACCATAACCACCACCATGGCCGCCACCACCATGTCCATAACCACCACCACCATGGCCATATCCACCACCGCCATGCCCGTAGCCACCACCGCCATGGCCATAACCTCCGCCGCCACCATGCCCGTAGCCACCGCCGTGTCCGTAGCCGTGGTGGACATGCTTAACGTGGTGAACGGGGACATGAACGGGGACATAGACGTAGTGGTAGCGGCCGCCTCCCCCTCCTCGCCCTTTGCCTTTGCCGCCCGGTGCAGGGTCAGCCTCCGCCAGCACCGCCGCCGCCAACACCACCACCAGCAGGAGGATGCTTGTGAACCGCTGTCAGGGGAGGGAGGGAGTGTGGCGGAGTGAGTGAGGGGGAGTGAGTGAGGGGGAGTGAGAGGTTGATTAAGAGGGAGTGAGTAGGAGTGACGGAGTGAGGGAATGAGTGAGTGAGTGTGTGAGAGAATGTGAGGGAGTGAGAGGGAGTGAGTAAGAGGAAGAGAAGGAGAATGAGAAGGAATGAGGGAGTGAGAGGGAATGAGATGGAATAACAGAATGGGAGGGAATGAGAAGATATGAGGGAATGCGAAGGAATAAGGGAATGAGAGAATAAGAGAAAATGAAGGATAAAAAGAGAAGGAGAGAGAGAGAAGGAGAAATAAAAGGAGAAAAAAAGAGGTAACACAACACAACAAAGCAATAATTTAATAGGCGCTAATTGTGGGGGAAAAAAATCGAAGAATACGAAAAGGAAAGTGAAAGGGAGAGGTAAGGGGAGGGAGACTGGAAAACCGTGATGCGTGGATGTGAATAAAAGGTGTGAAAAGGAGATAAGGAGGAGGAGGAGGAGGAGGAGGAATAAGACGAGGTTGAATGGCAGTATAAATGAAGAAAAAAGGAAGGTTGAAAAGGTTAATCAAAATGGAGGTAAAAAAAAGGGGGGGATACAAAAAGGAGGAAAATAAAGGGAGAAGGGAGAAGGGAGAGGATTAAGGAGGAGGAAGAAATTTGAGGTGACTGGAGGAAAGGGAGTTTAGGGAAGGCGGTCAAGGAGTATAAATGGAGAGAGGGAGAGACCATGGAGAGACAGATAAGGAGGGAGAGAGAGAGAGAGAGAGAGGGCGAGAGAGAGAGAGAGAGAGAGAGAGAGAGAGAGAGAGAGAGAGAGAGAGAGAGAGAGAGAGAGAGAGAGAGAGAGAGAGAGAGAGAGAGAGAGAGAGAGAGAGAGAGAGAGAGAGAGAGAGAGAGAGAGAGAGAGAGAGAGAGAGAGAGAGAGAGAGAGAGAGAGAGAGAGAGAGAGAGAGAGAGAGAGACAGAGAGAGAGAGAGAGAGAGAGAGAGAGAGAGAGAGAGAGAGAGAGAGAGAGAGAGAGAGAGAGAGAGAGAGAGAAGGGGGGGGGGTATAACACTAACCAAACAATTGAAACAGGTTAAGGATGGGAAAAATTAAACAAAAAAAAAGGAAAGACAGGAAAGTAAAAGGAGAAGAGAGAGAGAGAGAGAGAGAGAGAGAGAGAGAGAGAGAGAGAGAGAGAGAGAGAGAGAGAGAGAGAGAGAGAGAGAGAGAGAGAGAGAGAGAGAGAGAGAGAGAGAGAGAGAGAGAGAGAGAGAGAGAGAGAGAATAACAAAAAGGAATAAGGGGCAATGATGATCGTTCAGAATAGGTCCCAAAACCTTTCTATTTGCCCGCCTTTTTTTTCTCCTTAATTAAACAAAAGCCGAACGAAACCCTTTTTGGGGCACCTGACTCTATTTAACAATGACGCTTCAGATTGTTACTGTTTCCTTTCCTTTTCTTTATTAAATCCTGCCCGAAAGAAATGGAAAAAAGGACAAAAAAATGAAAATATAGTTGAAAAGAAATGGAAAAAAGACAAAAAAAATAGTTGAGAAGAAATGGAAAAAAAGGCTTACACGAAAGATAGTTAAAAAATCGTAAATATAAGAAGTTTGCTACATATTCCTTTCCTTTTCTTTATTAAATCCTGCGCGAAAGAAATGGAAAATAGACAAAAAAATGAAAATATAGTTGAAAAAAACGAAAAAGAGACAAACGGAAAATGGTTGAAAAAATCGAAAATATAATAAGTTTGCTACAGTTTTCTTTCCTTTTCTTTATTAAATTATACTCGAAAGAAATGGAAAAAAGACAAAAAAAGCTGAAAATATAGTTGAGAAGAAATGGAGAAAAGGCTTACACAGAGGATAGTTTAAAATTGTAAATATAAAAAGTTTGCTACAGTTTTCTTCTTATCTCGTATAGGAAAAACGGCTTACACTGGATATGAAGTTGGTAATCGTAAATGAATTATGAGTCTGGTACATTTGTCACTCTTGCTTTTCAATGAATCCTGCACGAAATAAAAGGTAAAAAAGACAGTCTGAGAATAAACTTCGTGACTGACAGTTTCGATTGGTGCAGTTTCTATCTTGTCAAAATTTCGTCTCGCATGGAGTAAACAAAGTTAAAAAAAAAAATGAAGAAAAAGACTGATATGAAAATAAACTTAAAATCGTGAAGAGAATGACAGTTTCAATTGCAACAGTTTCTCACTGGTAAAAAGTTTGTAGTAGGTAAGAAAAAAAGGAAAGTACATCGTTAATGCTACAGTTTCACTTTCAAAATTCCGTCTCGCACAAGATAACAAAACATGATGAAAGATGTAATTGAAAGTGAGTCTGAGCATCGTATATAAATATTGACAATTCAGAATGTTAGTGTTTTTTTTTCTCTCTCTTCTTTGTAGTACTTTACTTTCTAAACTTTGTCTTCTTTAGTTTTGCAAGATTCTGTTCATCATGAAAAAGTTTTTAGAGAGGGAAAGTTTGATATCTGGAGAAGCAATGACAATCGTATTTTTTTCTTAATTAATTCCTGCACGAAATCAACTGAAAATGAAAGATGCCAAAACAGAAAATTGAACCAGAAACTACGTAATAAATAAAAGGGAGTTTAAACATATAAACTGCCATTTTTCTCTATTAACATTGAATCGGTATTGTAAACCGATAAAAGACTAATCATTGAACAAAAAAATACCAGAATCAATATTAAACAAAAGCATCAAAGAAAACGGGAGCCATCATAACAAATAGTACAAGCGGATACTCAAATAAAGCCAGAGGAAAGAAGATAACTCAACAAACAATGAATTTTAAACATTACAAGCCTCAATTTTCTTACGTAAAGGTAAAAAATAAAATAAACGACATTACTTCAATCAGAGAAAACGGAACTTCTTAACCAATGACAAGCGGGAACGTAACTAAAACCAGAAGGAGAGTAGGAAAGCTGTCAAGAAACTGAATCAACTCTCTCAGTCTCTAATGTTTATGCAAAGCTAAAACACACATTACCATTATATCAGTCAGAGAAAACGGGACTTCTTAACCAGTAATAGCAAGCGGGAACTTATGTAAAGCCAGAGGGAAGAAAGAAAACTGCCAAGAAACGGTGACTTAACTCTTGCAGTCCTTAATATTATGCAAAGTTAAAGTACATCAGCAACATTTAACTGGTCGGAGAAAACGCGACTTCTTAACCAACAGCAACAAGGGGAAACTTAACTAAAAGGAAAAAAGAATAGAAACTGTCAAGAAACGGTGGATTGACTTTATATTCTTCAGTGTTCTTATACAAGACTAAAACACATATATAAATAGAGCAATGAATGAAAAGGAGGAATCTAAACCAACAGCTACAGAGAGAAAACTAAAATAAAACGAAAAGAAAAGAAGGGAAACTGTCTAACAACGGTATATCAAATATAAAGAATCTCCTACTCTTCAATATTTATATGAACCTAAAAATTATCTATTAAATTAGAAAAAACGCGACTTCTTCACCAATAATATTAAACGGGAACTTAAATAAAACCAAAAGAAGAGAAGAAAACTATCAAGAAACGGCAAATCAGCTCTTTTATAGTCCTCAGTGTTTTTATATAAGGCTAAAACACATAAGAAATAGAACAACGAATGAAAAAGAGGCGTCTAAACCAACAGACACAAAGGGGGAACTAAAATATAACCGTTGAAGAGAAGAAAACTGTCAAGAAACTGTGAATCAACTCTTGAGGTCCCGAGTGTTTAGGTAAGGCAGGTGCCCCTGAGGACTCACCATGACTTGAGTGACTCCAGGAATGAAGTGGACGTACACACACCTCGTCACCATCTCATATATACCCACAAACACACATAGAGACACGTACACGCAGAAGCCCACGCCTACGTCCAAGACACGCCTACAACCCACCGCCATTCACTTCAGGCAAAAAAGAATTGTAAAAAAGGTAATGGAGAAAAAGCGAAGAGAGATCTCCCGTTTTTTGGAGAATGAAGTAATGGATGGATTGAGAGAAAGGAGAGGAGAGGGAAGAAGAGGCGGAGGGAGGAAAGATACGAGAGCGGGAAAAGAGAGAGGAAAGAACGGAAGGGAAGGCAAAATAAGAATAAATAAAGAAGATAAAGAGAGGTATATAGGTCAATAGATAGATAGATAGACAGATAGATACATAGATAGAGAGAGATATATATTTAAGTTGACGCAAGTGATCAGAAAACGAGGAAACAAAAAAGAAAAAAAGAAAAGAAGTAAAAACAAAGGAAGAAGGCAGGAAGGAAGAAAGAAGATGATGCAAAGGTTATGTAAGAAGAAAAAATGTGTCTTACGAGAGAGAGAGAGAGAGAGAGAGAGAGAGAGAGAGAGAGAGAGAGAGAGAGAGAGAGAGAGAGAGAGAGAGAGAGAGAGAGAGAGAGAGAGAGAGAGAGAGCATATGCAAGAACGCGAAGAATGTATTGCCTATGTCTGTCTTTGGAAACATTCTCACACGTTTCCGCGATTTTCCTCAATAACTGCAATTTTTTCCCCTGGTTATCACTTTCCTATTTCTCTTCTCTTTTGTCTGTCTTTCTATCTGTCTATCTATCTATCTATATTTCCTCCTTCCATTTTTTCTATCTATCTGTCTGTCTATCTATCTATCTATGTCTTTTCTTCTTCCTAAGTCACTCAAGTAAACCAGAGAGCAGGAAATAAATAAAATAAGAAAGACAATAAAACAATAAAACAATACAAAAATAAAATATGCAAAATAGAAGTTAACTATGAGAGAAAAAAAGATAAACACACACACACACACACACACACACACACACACACACACACACACACACACACACACACACACACACACACACACGAGGAGGAGAGACACTTTAGCATATAGGTGAGAGTGAGTTTGCGTGAATGTGTGTGTGTGTGTGTATGTGTGTGTGTGACGTAACGTACACACACATGACTGGGCCCCAAAAAACGCACATTATCCCACGCAAATACTAGCACCTTCACTGAACCTTAATTTTGTCATGCTGTGGCCCCGGGCGAGAGAGAGAGAGAGAGAGAGAGAGAGAGAGAGAGAGAGAGAGAGAGAGAGAGAGAGAGAGAGAGAGAGAGAGAGAGAGAGAGAGAGAGAGAGAGAGAGAGAGAGAGAGAGAGAGAGAGAGAGAGAGAGAGAGAGAGAGAGAGAGAGAGAGAGAGAGAGAGAGAGAGAGAGAGAGAGAGAGAGAGAGAGAGAGAGAGAGAGAGAGAGAGAGAGAGAGAGAGAGAGAGAGAGAGAGAGAGAGAGAGAGAGAGAGAGAGAGAGAGAGAGAGAGAGAGAGAGAGAGTCGTCTTCTCATTCTATTCTTCTTATTCTTTTCTTTATTCTTCGTCTTATTCTTAGTCTTCTTCTCATTAATATCTCTTTACTTATTAATATTTTTTTGTTATTAGTTTTTCTTTTCTTTATTCCATTATTTATTATTATCATCCCTAGAAGTAGTAGTAGTAGTAGTAGTAGTAGTAGTAGTAGTAGTAGTAGTAGTAGTAGTAGTAGTAGTAGTAGTAGAAGTAGTAGTAGTAGTAGTAGTAGCAGTAGTAGTAGTAGTAGTAGTAATAGTAGTAGAATGAGAAGAATACTCTCTCTCTCTCCCTAGTAGTAGTAGTAGTAGTAGTAGTAGTAGTAGTAGAAGTAGTAGTAGTAGTAGTAGTAACTATAAAAGAGAAACTCCGCAAAATCGCCAATCAAACAAAAAAGTCAAAGAGTAGAAGAAAGTAACAAAAAAAATAACCCAAAATACATTCGAAATCACAAAAGTCTCTCCGTCGTCGTTGGTGTTATCGTCGCGTACTTTTTTTTTCCCCTCACGCTCATTCTTTTTCCCGTACCTTTTCCCCCTTCAACTTTCACTGCGTCTTTCATAACCCCGAAAAAAGCTTATTGCTTACTTCTTTTTTTTGCCTGTCTTTCTCTCTCTCTCACTCTCACTCTCTCCGTCATCGGTTGCATTTTCACTGGCTCTCTGTGTACGTGAGTGTGCGTGCGTGTGTGTGTGTGTGTGTGTGTGTGTGTGTGTGTGTGTGTGTGTGTGTGTTATCAGTATTATTATTTTCTAAACTATATTTCGTTTATGGTTTCAAATACCAAGAAAAAAATGGGAAAAGAAAAAGAAGAAAATGAGAAGAGAAAGAAGAAGAAGAATCAGAATCATTTTATTTCCATAAAAATGGATATTTTGTACACATTAAACATAAGACATACATTCACTAGAAATATTGGTGCAAAAACTAAAAGTATAGGTATCAAACAAGACATACAGGTATCGATGGAAAACATTCACTAGAAATATTGGTACAAAAACTAAAAACATAGGTATCAAAACGGGACATACAGGTATCAATGGAAAACATTCACTAGAAATATTGGTATAAAAACTATAAATATAGGTATCAAAACGGGACATACAGGTATCAATGGAAAACTAATAATATACGAAAGATACGAGAGGTAAAAAAACTGGGAGAAGAAGAAGAAGAAGAAGAAGAAGAAGAAGAAGAAAAATAATAATAAGAAGAAGGAGAAGATGAACAAAGACAACCACATCAAAACAATAAAAATAAACAATGAGAACAACAACAACAACAACAACAACAACAACAACAACAACAACAACAACAACGCTTACCCACGTACGTACATGCCCACCCAACCACTTTCATCCTTACGTGACTTCATCTCCTCTCTGTTCCTCTCGCTGTCTCCCTCGTCACTTTCTTCTCTCAAGCAATTACACGGTTCAAGCATGGCAAGATTTTTTTGTGCATTATACTTTCAGCTGATTGTCACCCTCTGTTGATAATACTCTTACTATTATTATTGTTATTGTTATTAGTATGAGTATCAGTATTGGTATTACTATTAGTGTTGGTATTACATAGGCTAAGAATATTCCTTCACTTCTATTTGCTTACAAGTTCCTTTAGGTATATTTGTCTAAGTGTATATTACCGGGGAAAAAAAAACATAATAAATTCAGATTCAAGAAAGGTAAGGACGAGAATAGGTATACCAACTGAGTGGTGGATGAGTGGAACACGGTTGGCTGTCATGTTGTGAGTGCCAATACGATAGATACATTCAAGAAGAGGTTAAGTAAGTTCAAGGATAGTGAGGTTGGGTGGTGTTAGGTTTACAGGAGCAGCCTTGTATATAGACCTCTTGCAGACTCCTTATGTTCTTAACTCAACCTGATCAAACCCAATTCAACCCATCAAACAGCCTGACCTAACCCAACTCTACTCAACCCTCAGCCTTATCTAGCCCAATTCAACACAATCCTCAACCTGATCAAACCTAATTCAACCCAATCCTCAACCTGATCAAACCCAATTCAACCCAACTCTCAACCTGACCAAATCTAACTAAACCCAACCCTCAACTAGACCAAGCCCAATTCAACCCAACCCTCAACCTGACCTAACCCAACTAAACCCAACCTTCAACATGACCAAACCCAATTCACCCGAACCCTCAACCTAACCCAAACCCAATTAACCCAACTCTCA
>NC_066544.1:16465152-16497652 GCF_024679095.1 Eriocheir sinensis
CAAAAAAAAAAAAAAAAAACATAATAAAAAATAATGAGTAATAGCCAACACAACAATAATAGAGAAATCTTTAAACACACTCGAAAATAAATAATCAAATAAAAACCTCACTCATAAAACAGGAAAGTAACGGGTGTCGAAAAGCCCTTAAACGAACATAATGAGAAAGACAAATTGAGACACAAGACCATAAAAGAAAACGGTACATCGCCACGGCTTAAAGGGGACACTCAAACAAGTAGTCAAGATAGAGAGGAGGAGGAGGAGGAGGAGGAGGAGGAGGAGAAGGAGGAGGAGGAGATGATGAAGTAGAAGAACAAGAAGAAGAAGAAGGAAAAGAAAAGGAAAAGAAAGGAACAAGAAAATAAGAAAACAAGAAGAAAAGAGGAAGAAAAAGAAAAAGAAAAACAAGAGAAGAATAGGAACAAAAACAATAAAAAACAGAACTATAATAAGAAAGGAATAAGGAAGAAGAAAAAACAAAAAAACAAATGAACAGTAGAAGAGAGAAAAAAGAAGAAAAATATCCCTTATCAACAAACTTTTTTTTCTTTCACACACACACACACACACACACACACACACACACACACACACACACACACACACACACACACACAAGTAGGCTGATCGTGAGTGTTGAAGTTCGAATGAAAGTGAAAGTGGAAACCTGCGAGTAAAATGTAGAACCGGTGGAGAAGGAGGAGGAGAAGGAGGAGGAGGAGGAGGAGGAGGAGGAGGAGGAGGAGGAGGAGGAGGAGGAGGAGGGGAGCTAAAAGGAACCTGTTATGCCATTTTTTATTTGCCTCTCCCTCCTCTCTCCCTCCCTGTGAGTGTGTGTGTGTGTGTGTGTGTGTGTGTGTGTGTGTGTGTGTGTGTTACTTGCCCAACGCGCGTGAATGATCCGTATTGTTAAGTTACGCCGATGGACACAGATAACGAAGAGGAGGAGGAGGAGGAGGAGGAGGAGCCGTGGGAGATTAGAGTCGATAAAAGTATGGTGGAAAGAATGGTGGGAAGGGGAGGAGGAGAAAGGAAGGGAGGGAAAGGGAAGGGAAGGAAGAAGAATAGGGAGAAATTAACACGGAAGGGGAGGAGAGATAAGATAAGAGAGAGAGAGAGAGAGAGAGAGAGAGAGAGAGAGAGAGAGAGAGAGAGAGAGAGAGAGAGAGAGAGAGAGAGAGAGAGAGAGAGAGAGAGAGAGAGAGAGAGAGAGAGAGAGAGAGAGAGAGAGATACGCCTTCATTATTCTGCATTACTAAGCACATTATTTTTTGCCGAGAGAGAGAGAGAGAGAGAGAGAGAGAGAGAGAGAGAGAGAGAGAGAGAGAGAGAGAGAGAGAGAGAGAGAGAGAGAGAGAGACGCCTTCTTTATTCTGCATTACTAAGCACTTTATTTTTTGCTGAGAGAGAGAGAGAGAGAGAGAGAGAGAGAGAGAGAGAGAGAGAGAGAGAGAGAGAGAGAGAGAGAGAGAGAGAGAGAGAGAGAGAGAGAGCGAGAGAGAGAGAGAGAATCTATAAATGAAGGGTGGACGAAAGCAAGAAGGGGAAAAAACTGCCCCGCGGAAAAAGGTATAACTGGTATTTTTTCCGCGCTACTTTTTTCCGTCACTCTTTTCCTCCCTCGCTTTTATTACTACTTGTGAGTGAAGTGAAAAGTAAAAGTAAAAGTGGAGTAGTAAACGTTTTTTTCTGGCCTGCGATGGAGACGTGGTGAGCGGGAATGAAAGGAAAAAATACAGTAGAAGAAAAGAAGCTACAGAAATCTTGACTAGTGAAATAATGAAGAAATAATAATAATAATAATAATAATAATAATAATAATAATAATAATAATAATAATAATAATAATAATAATAATAATAATAATGACGCCGAAAAAGAGCAGACAAAAAAGAAGAAGAGAAGAAAACAAATTACAAATAAATAAATAAATAAAAATGTCTGAACTTTATCGGTAAGTATTTATATAACGATTGAAATATATAAATGGCAGTTTTTAAAGGACTCGCGGAGGGGCCCCAGCCCGTTAATGGCGCTGGCGAATTTTATTTATAGTGGCTGCCGTGACAAATGGCTCCGAGTGATGAATTGACATTGAAACTTAATTGATTTATTTTATTTAATTAACTCGTGAATTTGTAATAATAATAATAATAATAATAATAATAATAATAATAATAATAATAATAATAATAATAATAATAGATAAAACAATGTAAATAGATAGAGAGAGAGAGAGAGAGAGAGAGAGAGAGAGAGAGAGAGAGAGAGAGAGAGAGAGAGAGAGAGAGAGAGAGAGAGAGAGAGAGAGAGAGAGAGAGAGAGAGAGAGAGAGAGAGAGAGAGAGAGAGAGAGAGAGAGAGAGAGAGAGAGAGAGAGAGAGAGAGAGAGAGAGAGAGAGAGAGAGAGAAAAAAAATGACAACCACACACCAATAGTAATAAAGTAAGTAATTGAGGGTAATGATAAAGAAAGAATAGTAAGCAAGAGAGAGAGAGAGAGAGAGAGAGAGAGAGAGAGAGAGAGAGAGAGAGAGAGAGAGAGAGAGAGAGAGAGAGAGAGAGAGAGAGAGAGAGAGAGAGAGAGAGAGAGAGAGAGAGAGAGAGAGAGAGAGAGAGAGAGAGAGAGAGAGAGAGAGAGAGAGAGAGAGACCAATGCAACAGAAGGAAGTAATTCGACCCCCGACTCACCTCTTGCCTCAACGGACGAAGGTAGTCGAAGGGAAGGAAAGCAAAAGGAAGAGATAATTGCCCGCTCTCCACCTGCGCTGAGTCATTAGTGTTGGAGCGGCAGGTGTATATGAAGGTAAGGTCAGGTGAGAAAGAGGGGGGGTCACACAGAGAGTTCAATGACCTCTCTCTCTCTCTCTCTCTCTCTCTCTCTCTCTCCTAGTTCCTATTTTCTTGGTTGTTTATTTTCTTGTTTATCTGCTTCTATAATTATTTTGTGTGTAACAGTAGTAGTAGTAGTAGTAAAAGCAGAATTAATAACAAGAACAAGAAAAAGAAGAAAAAAAAGACGAAAAAAAGAAGAAAAAAAAAATACAAAGAAAACAACAACAACAAACAACAACAAAAACAAAAACAACAAACAAACCATACCCATCCTTACCTTACCAATAGCCACCACCGTAGCCACCGCCATAGCCACCACCATAGCCACCACCATAGCCGCCGTAGCTGATGCCATGGCCGCCCCCATATCCACCACCATAGCCGCCCCCATATCCACCACCATAGCCGCCACCATAGCCTCCACCATGGCCGCCACCATAGCCGCCATAGCTATGATGGTAGACGGGGTAGTAATGCGGGACGGGCACGTAGATATGGTGGATACGCCCTCCGTAGCCGCCACCGTAACCGCCCTTACCCTTGCCTGGTGCGGCCAAGGCGACCCCGACCACCAGCAGGACCATGAGGAGGATGGTTGTGGCGCGCTGCGAGGAGTAGGAGGAGGAGGAGGAGGAGGAGGAGGAAGACGATGGAGTGAGAAAGAGGAGGGTAGTTGAAGAGGAGGAAGACGATGGAGTGAGAAAGAGGAGGGAAGTTATAGAGGAAGAAAACGATGGAGTGAGAAAGAGGAGGGTAATTGTAGAGGAGGAAGAGGAGGAGAAAGAAGGTAAAATAAAAGGTTGAAAGAGGTGACGTAAAAAGAGAAGAGGAAGGAGGAGTTGTGGTGTAGGAGGAAAGGAGATGTGTGAAGGAGGAGGAGGAAGAGGAAGAGAAAGAAGGTAAAATGGAGGGTGACAGAGGTGAGGTAAAAAGAGAAGAGGAAGGAAGAGTTGTGGTGTAGGAAGGAAGGAAGGAAGGAAGGAAGGAAGGAAGAGGTGAAGGAATTGCCGAGGGTGGTTACATAGATTGAGAGAGAAATGTTTGTGAATATAAAAGTAAAGGAAGACAGGGGAGGAGGAGGAGGAAGAAGAGTGGGTTAAAAGAAGTTATTTAAGGAGGAAGAGGGGAAAAAGAGACAATGGGGAACAAAGGAGAAGGAAGACGAAGGGGTTGTATAAAAGAGAAGAGCAAGAGGAGGAGAAGAAGAAAGACAGGGAGGCAAGAGGGAAGAGAGAATTGAGGAGTCAGTTCACCTGCTACAAAAGTACTTCAAAGACCTTACAAAACTAGGGTGATGATGATAGTGATCCTGGTGGTGATGGTGGAGGTAGGAGTAATGATGTTGGTAGATTATGGAATGGTCAAATTAGTGGTGGTGGTGGTGGTGGTTGTGGTGGTGGTGGTAGAGGTAATGATTTTGGTAGATTATGGAATGGTCGAAGCAGTGATGTGGGCGTGAGTGGTAGTGGTGGTGTTGGTTAGTGTAATGGTGGTGGTGATGGTTGTGGTGGTGGTGGTAGAGGTAATGATTTTGGTAGATTATGGAATGGTCAAATTAGTGGTGTAGGCGTGAGTGGTGGTGGTGGTGGTGGTTAGTGTAATGGTGATGTTGGTTAGTGTAATGGTTGTGGTTGTGGTGGTGATCGTGAAATATGTCGAAGGTGAGGATTGATAGTGAAAGTAACGTTAGAAAGTCACTTGGCGCGCCCCCTCAGCACTATATATTCAGCAGTGTTCACACCCGCCTGATAATGTCGTCCGATTTGCATTTCGCCCTCTCACCCAAACATACCCTGCCCCTCTCCCACACCATGCTCCCTGTCAACCTGTTTCCCACTCTTTATGATCCTCCTCTTTTCCCCTCTTCCCCGACTCTCCTCTTTCTCTTTCCCCACTCACCACCCATTCCCCTTCCTGCTTTCTCTCTCTTTTTCTCTTACCCATAGTTGGTCTCCTTCCTCTTTCAATCTCTCTCTCTCTCTCTATCCATCCACCTCCCTCTCTATATATATCGATCTAACCAACTATCTATCTATCTATCTATCTAACAACTGACCTTCGACTTCCCGCTTACACAGACAACACTAACACTGACCTGACCCCAGAAGGTGAGACCCCCACACCTGCCCTTCCTTCCCCATCCCTCACCCCATCAAATATCCAGGTGACCCTTCCATCCCTCGCTGCGCTACCCGGCAACAAGTACGAGACGAGTAGCGTTTAGGATAATGAGTCTGGAAGCGTAAAGGTTGAAAGGGAGTGACTGCGGAGGATAACTTACTGGCCGAGGGTATTTAACGAGTAGGGTTGCAGGTCCGACGTTGACGCAAATTGATAGATGGTAATATATCGGCGCTAATAAGAGAGTCCCCTATCGCCGGTAATAATAACGTAATGTAAGATGTTGTGATGAAAAGTGTGAATGTTAGGAATTGAAGGAAAGAAAATGAAGCTGGTGAGAGTGAATATGTTGCCTACGGTGAATTTACACACAGATGAGATTTTATATATGAAAAAAAACAAGGATACACTGATTGTTGAAAAAGAATAACTGGAAAAAACCCTCATAATTCAGTTCCGTCAAAATAAGTCATATATACAATCAAGGTGGTTACGCTATATATCTTTAGGTACATACAGTTATGAGAAGACTGAAACTGAAGAAAAACAGAAGAAGAGAAAGTAAAATGAGAGGCAAATAAGTTGAATAAGAGAGGAAGAGCGAGAGAAATTGATCGGTCAGACAAAAAGGAAACTAAAAAAAAAAATCAAGAAAAGACTGAAAATAGAAGAAAAAAATACAGAAAGGATATAAAGTCGGAGGCAGATATATTAAATAAGAGGTAGGTAGATAAATATAAACAGATAGATAGATAGATTGATAGACAGATAGATAGATAGAGAGATAGAGATAGAAACAAAGAGTAGTCCAGTCTCACTCACCATCGTGTTTTGGTTGAGCTGAGGATTCGAAGACTGATCTGAAAACTCCACACCCCGCCTTCTTATATATACACTTGAACACGTACACACAAACGCACACGTGTATACAAAAAGAGTGTACATTCACCCCCAAAACTAGAACACACACACACACACACACACACACACACACACACACACACACACACACCAGCCTCAAAATAGAAGTGGTGGTGATAGTAGCAGTGGTGGTGGTGGTGGTGGTAGTGGTGGTGGTGTTCGGGGTAGTCGTGGTGGTGGTGGTAGTGGTGGTGGTGGTAGGGGTAGTGGTGGTGGTGGTGGTGAAGGGTATTACTGGTGATGGTAAATGTGGTGGTGGTGGTGGTGGAGGTGGTGGTGGTGGAGGTGGAGGTGATCGTCCCCAGAGACTCCACCTACCCAGAATGACGTCGATGAAATAGATGATAAAAAAAAGAGGGAGAAAGGAACAGAAGTGAAGGAAGCGAAAGGAAGGAGAGAAGAGAAGGAAGGAATGATGTCGAAGAAAAGGAAGATACAAAAAAAATAAGAGGGAGAAAGGAATAAATATGAAGGTAGGGAAAGAAAGGAGAGAAGGAAAGAAGGAGGTGGAGGCAAAAAGATTGAATAACGGAAAGAGTAATAAAAGGAAATAGGAAAGGGAGAAAATGTTAGGAAAATGAAGGAAAGAAAGAGAAGAAGAGATGGAAAAATAAAATAAAGAAATAAGTAAGAGAAGGAAAGGTAGAAGAAATAAAAAGATAAGTAAATAAATTGAAAGAGGAAGAAAGGTTGGAAGAAGACGAAAGGAAGTATATAAAATAGGATGAGAGGTAAAGGAAATAAAGGAGTGAAAAGAGGAAGAATCAAAAAGAAGGAAGGTAGAAAAAATTATAAGATCAGAAAATAAATTAAAAGAGAAACGAAAGGTGGAAGATATGAAGAGGAGAGGAAGTATACAAAAGAGAATAAAAAGTGGAGAAATTAATGAAGAGAAAAACTAAAAAAAAAAAAAAAAAAAATTGATATGCGGGTTAACAAGGATAGGGATGTAAAAGAAGACGAAAAAAAAAGACGGGGTAAAGCAGAAACTGAGGATGGTATAGAAATGAAAAAAAAAATGATAATGGGAAAATATGAAAACAAGAAAAGGAAAAAAAGGAGAAAAAGTAGGAAATTACCAATAAGAGAGAAAGAAACAAAGAAATACAAGAAAAAGAGAAAAAAACCCAAACAATGAAGAGGGACAGAAAGGGGGAAAAGCAATGAGAAGAAAAATAAATGAGTGAAGAAGAAAAAAAGAAGAAAGATATTATAAAGGAGAAAAGAAGAAAATAGGACAGTGGAAGCAAGAGGAAGATGAAAAATACGATAATAAGGTGATGAAAATAATCAGAGGAAGAAAATCAAATAAAAGGTTAGACAAATCAGGGCGAAAAATGATTGACTGACATATGATACGGAGGGAGGAGGAGGAGGAGGAGGAGGAGGAGGAGGAGGTAAGAGGAGAAAGGAGAACAAGAGGTCACTGAGGCAGAAGATAACCAGGTTGGAGGAAGGAAAAAGAAGACAGACAGGAAGACAGGAAGTAAAAGGCGATGGAGGAGGAGGAGGAGGAGGGGGGGGGGCAAGTGGTAAAAGGAGGAAGCAAAGGAAGAAGACAAAACAAAAAGAGCAGACGGGAGGAGGAGGAGGAGGAGGAGGAGGAGGCTG
Source organism: Eriocheir sinensis (assembly GCF_024679095.1). Classification (NCBI taxonomy): domain Eukaryota; kingdom Metazoa; phylum Arthropoda; class Malacostraca; order Decapoda; family Varunidae; genus Eriocheir; species Eriocheir sinensis. The sequence goes on from NC_066544.1 coordinate 16,472,642, forward strand.
GGATGGTAAGGGCAGGAGGTCGGCGTATACCTCAAGTTAAATGGCCTATTCCCTTTTTAACGAATAGCTTTTACCTCATTATAATAGAAGATAAAAAAATAATGAAAAGGAAAAAAAAAGTAAGTCAAGCACGTTCACCTCCGCCCACCTCTCCATTTCTCTCTCTTACTCTCTTTATTTCTTCTTCCTCTATTTTTATTTACTTATCATCGTCTTCGTTATCTTCCTTCTACTTCCACTTCCTTATGTTCCTCTCCTCCGCCTCTTCCTTCCTCTAAATTACTCTCCTCTTTTTCCCTTTCTCATTCCCTTATTTTTTCTTTATTCTTGTTTTCCTTTCATCCTCTTCCGCAAATCTATTTCCCTCTTCATTTACATTCGGTTTTCTCTTTCCCTTTTATTTCTCTTAGTTCTTTTTTTCCTATCATTATTAAGTTCTGACATACTGCACCGAGGAGAAAGATTTTAAAAGGATTGAAAAGAAAAACTTGAACCTGTCCACAGCCGATACTTAAGATAGGAAAGGAACATTATATTGGAAATTGAATATATTGAGGATTGGAGAAGAAGAAAAACGTGTGGTTGAGGAGGAGGGGAAGGGGGAGAAGGAATAGGGAGAGAAGGAGGAGGAGGAGAAGGAGGGAGAAAAAGCAAGGAGGTGGAAGAGATGGAGAGGAAAATAAGAAAGGAGGAAGAAGACGAAAATGAAAAGGAGAAGAGGAAGGAGAAAGAGAAGAAGGAAGAAGAGGAGAATGAAAGGGAGAAGAAGGATTAGGAGGAGGAGGAGGAAACGAAGAAGGAAAAGAAGAAGTAGAAGGAGAAAGAGAAGAAAAGAGTGAGGAGAAGAAGGAGAAGGAGTTTGAAAAGGAGAAGAGGAAGATGGAAGAAGAGAAAAATGAAGAGAGGATTTAGGATTATGAAAAGGAGAAGGAAAGGAGAAAGAGAAGAAAAGAGTGAAGAGAAGAAGGAGAAGAAGGCGTATGAAAAGGAGAAGAGGAAGGTGGAAGAAGAGAAAAATGAAGAGGAGAATCAGGATTATGAAAAGGAGGAGGAGGAGGAGATCGAGGCTGAGGTAAAAGGAGGAATGTGAGGGAAAAGAAGCAAGAATCAGGCAGGTAAATTGAGGGCGAGGAAGGTGGCCAGGTAAGCCGTGTGAGAAAGGTGTCTGTTTGCCTCTACTGGTTAGCCCGCATCATTGACCTGTATGTTTGTGTGTGCCGGCTCCCCCCCCCCCCCCCCCCACCAAAGCCACAACCGGTATCATCGCATTCAGGTCAAAAAATCTCAGGAAGACAATTGCTATGATGAAAACAAGTGAAAGAGAAAGGGAGCAAACAAGATTTATTCAAGTGGGGCGTTAGTGTACCTTCGAGGAGAAAATATATTAGACAAAAAATACGGCACCTTTATTTGACCAGGTAACAGTGATCAAAATGCAGCGGTTATATGAGACACACACACACACACACACACACACACACTTATCTAATTAACCAACTGAATAACTAACTAACTAACTAACTAACTATCTCCACAGATACAAACTTAAACAAACAGCAGATGAACACACACAAACACACACTAACTAACTAATCAAATAACTAAGTGAATAACAAACTAAATAACAAACAAACTAACTAACTAACAAACTAACACTGGTGCTAACTTTAACAAACAGAAGATTACGTATTTTACAACGGTTGTACTTAACAGTAATATAATGCAATAGACAGGTAACCCATGTATGACACAGTATTAACAATGTATATACAATCTCACACAAACAACTATAACAATAACTAAGAGAATGGTGGGAGAGGAGAAAGGAAGAGAATGTGACAAGAAGATAGACATGGAGGAAAATGAGAAGAAGGGAAGGAGGGGAAAGAGGGAATGAAGAAAAGGAAAGAAAGAAGGAAAAGTGGCAAGAAGGAAGCCACTTAGTATGGAAGAGGAAAGGGAAAGAGGAAAGGAAAGAATGTACATTGTGGCCCATATTAAAAAAAAAACCTCGGGGCTTACACACCAAGATTTGATAAGACTTAGGTAGAAGTTGTTAGTATTTCCATGCATAGTTTCATGAGCATAGTGATAGTTTGGCAAGGCTTCTGGACCATGAACGTGATACACACTCATGAGGACCCGACAAATCTTCTTTATGACCTTTGGAAGTATTTGTCATGACAGTGAGAAGCGGCCAAGAATAAGGGCACTTGTTTTGTTGCACTTATTCTATATTTTTTTTAGTTGTAACCTGCAACAACGGAACTATAAACTCCATGGCCTCTCGGAGTCTATAGGAACGTAGTTTCCTCTGTTTATAATCCTGCATTTTTTCTTTGTTTTATTTGTGACCTGGAAAAAAGGGAGATAAAAGAATGAGTATTAGAGAAATTCAAACTAATAAAATATCATTATTATTATCATTAGAAGGTTTTAAGTTTTCATCAATATAGACAAAGAAACAAAAGTTAAATGGAGAAAGAAAGACGCAGATATAGAAACACAGATATGAAGAGTGACGTGAACAGAGACAGACAGAGACAGACTAAGATTCACACATATGGGAACAAACAGAAACACACACACACATACACTCCCCACTTAGACACACACACACACGCAACCCCCCCCCCCCCACACACACACACACTCAACCATCACATAACCTACCTCCATAACCACCACCATACAGACCACCACCTCCATGCCCACCGCCAAATCCAGTACCTCCGAAGCTGATCCCGCCATATCCACCACCGACGCCGCCGCCGTATCCCCCGCTGCCGCCGCCGTATCCCCCGCCGCCGCCGCCGTATCCACCGCCTCCACTAAACCCTCCTCCACCATATCCTCCACTACTGTGCCCTTCGGAGTAGCTGCTGGTGCCCTTGCCGTGGTGAACGTAGTGGACGACGTGCTTGTGGTGGATAGGCACGTGAACAGGGACGTAGACAGGATAGGGGTGGCCGAATCCGAAGCTCTTTCCCTTGAAGATGTATTTGTCGAAGAAGAACGGCCGGGGGCTTGCTGGCCTTAACACCGACGCGGCCACCAACAGCAGTAGTAGTAGTGCGTGCCCCCGCTGTATAGAGGGAGGAAAGGAAGGAAGTAGCGAGGAAAGGAAGATGGTGAGAAGGGAAGAAGAGAAAAGGAGAGAAGGAAGGTGAGAAGAAAAGGGAAAGAAAAAGGAGACAAGATGAGAGGTAGGAAGGTGACAAGGGAAAAAGATAAGAGAGGAAGAGAAGATGACAAGAGGATAGACATGGAGGAAAATGAGAAGAAGGGAAGAAGGGGAAAGAGGGAATGAGGAAAAGGAAAGAAAGAAGGAAAAGTGACAAGAAGGAAACCAGTTAGTATGGAAGAGGTAAGGGAAAGCGAAAAGGAAAGAAGGTTAAGAGAAGAAAGAAAAAACAAGAGATGAAAAATGAGAAGGGGAGAATAGGGAAGGAAAAAAGGGAAGGAAAAGTGAAAAGGAGGCAGAGGAGGTGTGAAAATTAAAGTTAATCTTCAAACATGCGATAACATCTATACTACTTATACTACTACTTATAAATACTTTTTGATACTACTACTGACATTTCCATATACTATCACGTACCCTAAAAATACTTCAACAAATACTAACCCTACTCTTATCAATTCTACTTTTACTTTTACTAACAACCTTCACACTAAAACAACTACCAATACTACTGACGCTTTTTTTTTTTATATACACAACTACGAGTAACCTTTGGAAGCTAAATATAGTGGGCAGACTTTAGTAAACAAACAAAAAAATAGATAAAAAATTAAAAATAAATAAACAAATAAATACAATAATAATAAAGTAATCGAACAATCAAGCATATATAACACACACACACACACACACACACACACACACACACACACACACACACACACACACACACACCTGAATCCCCTCCCTTCCCACACACACACACACATATCCAACCTCCTACCCCCTCTCACAATCACACACCTGCCCCCTCCCCCCCCCCCCCCATACTGATCACCCCACACGGAGCCAAAAATACCTCCTTGCAACACTTCACATTTTCTCCCCCGACTGACCAAACCAGCGCCCAGTCATTGGCTCCAACACCCTCCTCGCCCTCCTCGCCCCGCCAAGTGTTAGACGCCGCTGCAATACAAGTGTGCTATGCAATGCGTCGGTGCAACACGAGTGGAATATTGTCATTAGGTCATTAGCCCCGCCCAGGGAAAGGCTCCAACGACACACTTGAACGTTGCTTGTATTATTTTCCTGAGGTGATATTGACGCGGTGACAAGATTCCAGTAGCAGCAGAAAAGAAAACGGTATGTGCAATGTAGTACTACTCTATTACTGCCGCTGTTATTCTGCTCCTACTACTACTACTATTACTACTGCTACTACTACCACTACTACTACTACAACTACTACTACTGTTACTATTACTACTACTACTACTACTACTACTACTACTATAACTACTACTGCTACTACTACTACAACTACTACTACTACTACTATTAGCCTACTACTACTACTACTACTACTACTACTACTACTACTATAACTACTACTACTACTACTACTACTACTACTACTACTACTATAACTACTACTACTACTACTACTACTACTACTAAATAAATAAATAATTATGTAATAATAATCAGAGCAACAAAAACTGCTCCTTCTATTTAATGCTGTACAGTTGAATATGAACCAACACAATTTAATTAAGGCAACAACTAAACTAACTGACTGACTAACTGAATGCACGGCTGCCCGGCTGAACATCTGGATGGCTGACTGACCGGCTGACTGGTTGACTGGCTGACTGATTGACTGACTGACTACCATTGCTACTATTTCTACTGCTACTTCTACTACACTACTCATACTACTGCTACTACTAATACCAATACTAATATGGCTACTAATACCAATGAGAATACTAATAGTAATACCAATGCTAATATGAATACTAATACTAATACCAATAAGAATACTATTACTAATACCAATACTAATACGAATACCAATACTAATACCAATACCAATACTATTAATAATACTAATACTAATATTAATAATAATACTAACACCAATACTAATACTAATACTAACACCAATACTAATACTAATAATAATACCAATACTAATACGAATACCAATACTAATACCAATACCAATACTATTAATAATACTAATACTAATATTAATAATAATACTAACACCAATACTAATACTAATACTAACACCAATACTAATACTAATAATAATACCAATACTAATACTAATGCAAATACTAATGCTAATACCAAATGCTAATATGACAACAACAGCAACAGACAGACAGACAGACAGACGCAAAATTCCTTCCTTTCATAATCTTCTAAAGTGTCTCCTCAAAATCCTAGTTGCATAAAAGAAATCGCGACCGGTCCTCCTCCTCCTCCTCCTCCTCCTCCTTCTCCTCCTTCTCCTCCTCCCACGGCTCAGGAGAAAGTTGCCACGCCGGGATGTGCCACACACCCTCTAACAGCAAAGAACGTCGAGCAGGTAATGCATGCAGACGTGTGTATCCGCCTGGCTGAACGACCCTTCCCGCTGGGGTGCCTCAGGGCCTTACGTTAGCACCCACGCTTTGTGCCGCTGCTCAGAGGGTCGCGGAGGGGTTAGCGGAGGCGTGTGAAGTGTTGAATGGCTCTGTTAATACTGAAGCTCCGTGTATTTTGATGACAGAGACGTTTCGCTAGACCTTCTACCGCCAATTAATGTTTGTGTATTTAGGAGATATTTGTTACTCTCTAAACAACGTGGCGCATCTGAATGTTGACGAGAGTAACGGTAAATACGTCTTCAGCCAGATATGTCCATTATTTAAGTGTATTATAGTTAGGTTGTTGACGATAGGATTATTTGATGTATCTATAAACACAAAATTGCGTAAGAGATATATTTATGATTCTTTTAACAACGTAATACGAATGAATATTGACGGAAGGAGCGGTGAAATCTCTCTCTAAACACTAAAGGCTGATGATAGAACTAATTGATGGATCCATAAACACTGCGACACTTGTACATATTGACGAAAGAAAATACTTAATGCCTCTTTAAACACTCTAGTCTATTCTTAACCCGGTAGCTGCGGGGATCATGTTTCTTAATTAAAGGCCCCTCTAAGCGAATTAATGAAAAAAAATCATCACTCACACACACCATTCCATAATATAATCAACGCATTTGTGATCAGTTTATGCATCATCTATTTTGGGGGGTCTTTATCATGACAAAAATTTGGCCCGTCGCTGCTACACGGTAAAGCCACAAATTTGGCCCGTCGCTGCTACCGGGTTAAAGTATATCCTAGAGATGCTGTTTGAACCATGTCTCGGTAACGTAATATCAGAAACCACAGCAAAACCTTGATATTAAAGATCGTATTATAAGAGATTTCGCCTCCCAAGAACACATATCTGACTAGGCTTTCGTAGGAGTTGTGGGCATATCCAGGAGTAGTTTTATGCCCCTGGTGGTAGTGTGACCATTCCTCTGTACCGTGAACCTGAAGAAACACTCATTTGAACCCGACTGACCGCCTCTTTGATCTTTAGAAATAGCTGAAGTGAGAAGCGAAAGCGTCTTACAACACCAACCAAAGTCTTTTAAGGCACCAAGAGCAGACGAACATATCTCTGACGTTACATTGAGGTCCTAGAGTAAAACCTTTAAACTGGACCCGTTATCCTTGAGCGTGATCAGTCAGAACCTGTGACCCCGCCAATACTACTCTGATCTCGTTTTTGTCCCGTGTTGAAGAGGGAACGAATGTATCAGGAAGTTAAGGTAAAGGCTCGCAGCTGGGCGTGTCGTGTTGCCACGCGTGATCGAACACCCTATCTCTGTGGCCTCTTTGGGAGCACACGGCCCAGTTTTTGTCATCGAGTTGAAAGGGGAACGAAAGTATAACAAAGCGACGAGACATGACAAAACAGATAATTGTGCGTTCTCTGGGAGTTCAAAACGTGACATCCTTCTTTATATTACAATGGTCAAAGGGGGAACGAGAGTGTTTTGAGGAACATAGACACCTTGTTAAAGCTATTGTTCGAGGGAGGGGCGACGCTTACCTTGATGACGTCCCTGAAACAAGAACAAAAGATATTAATTTGATTGGTAAACTTCAGTGCAAAACAAAGCGAGTGGGTTTGATCATGTCCTCCAGCGTGATCAAAGAGCACATCACCGTTACTTCCTTGGGGGTATATAAGTAACCCCATTTTCTGTCATCGTGTTCAAGGAGGATGAATATGTTTTAGAGAGTTGTTCGAAGATGGGACTGCAGCAACTGGGCTTTAACATATCCTCCGGCGTGATTGAACAGTACATCATCTTGACCTCCTTGGGGGTAGACATGGCCCCGTTTTTTGTCATCATGTACAAGGGGAGACGAAAATATTTTAAAGCACTGAAATACCTTTGCAAGTCATATGGTTCGAAGCGAGACAGAGACGGGTGGGTAAGCTGACTCTCTCTCCAGGAAGACACAGGAAATTATCCAAGAGCCCAGAAACACCTTTGCATGGCTGGTGGCTCGAAAATGAGACTCAAGCGGGTGGATAAGGTTACGTTCTCTCTCCAAGAAGACGCAGGAAAATATTTAAGAGCGCAGAAACAGCTTTGCAAGTCTGATGATTAAAAAAAAAAATATCGGGTGGGTTAGATTACTTTTTCTCTCAAGGAAGACGCACGAGAATATCTTAAAGCCCAGAAACAGCACTGAAAGTAAGACAGTTCGAAAAAGAGACTCAGTCGGGTGGGTAAGATTACGTTCTCTCTCCAGGAAGACGCACGAAAATATTTAACATCATTGCAAGTCTTATCGGGTCTCAAGTCTCGATCGGGTGGGTAAGATTACGTTCTCTCTCCAGGAAGACGCACGGAAGTATTTAACATCATTGCAAGTCTATGGCACGAAGAGACTGAAGCAAGTGGGAAAGGTTACGCCCTCTCTCTCTCTCCAGGAAGGCAGAGTGCTCGAAGAAAAAACTTGACGCCTTAGAGACCGTGAGTAGGTCTTGGAATATGAACCTTGATAAACATGATTTGCCTTCACTCACGCCACGACGAGCAAAATAAAAAATGCTGTAATTCTTCTATTCGTCATGGTAAAGACAAGTAGAATTAAACAAGTAAGAAGAAAACAACGAAATGAAGCATGTTTTTTCACTCACGCCATGACAAGCAATAACCAGAGGAGCGAACACTGACCGGGAAGAAGTGGCTGTAATTCTTCTCTTCGTCATGGTAAAGACAAGTAGAATTAAATAAGTAAGAAGAAAACAACGAAATGAAGCATGTTTTTTTTTTCACTCACGCCATGACAAGCAATAACCAGAGGAGCGAACACTGACCGGGAAGAAGTGGCTGTAATTCTTCTCTTCGTCATGGTAAAGACAAGTAGAATTAAACAAGTAAGAAGAAAACAACGAAATGAAGCATGTTTTTTTTTTCACTCACGTCATGACAAGCAATAACCAGAGGAGCGAACACTGACCGGGAAGAAGTGGCTGTAATCCTTCTCTTCGTCATGGTAAAGACGAGTAGAATTAAACAAGTTACCACTAAACAGAACGAAATGAAGCATCTTTTTTTCACTCACGCCATGACAAGCAATAACCAGAGGAGTGAACACTGAACAGGAAGAAGTGGCTGTAATCCTTCTCTTCGTCATGGTAAACCTCAAGCAGAATTAAATAAGTAGAAAACAGAACGAAATTAAGTATATTTTTCTACACTCACGCCATGACAAGAAGCAATAAGCGACGGATTGAAAATAAACGGGAAAAAAGTTGTGTTTCTACTTTCCGTCATATTAAAGCTGAAGTAGAATCAAACACCTCACAAGAAAGAACGAAATTAAGCTCTTTTTTTCTTCTAAAGTCACGAATCGTCAAACATTAACAAGACAGCCAAAAAAAAAAAAAAAAAAAAAAACATTGAACACCACTTTACTTTTAAAATCCACACACAGCCTTTCAGCACCAGACAAGCACAGGTTTTACGTCCATAGTTCCCATTTTTCCACAATAATCAAGGTTTTCTCTCTCCCACTAGAGGCAAGGCGTTCGTTTTATCTCCTCTGCCTTCACGTCTTCTTATAGGGGGGACACGGCCACATATCTCCACTCTTCCTGTCACTTTGGAGGCTGGCGTGAGAGGTGGTGGGATGGTGCAGTGTCTTGTTCCTTCCTGTTTCACCTTGTTCTCATTTTACGTTACGGTGCTTATCAGATGCGCCTTGTCCCGTGTCAAAGTTAGTAAGGATGATGTTGGCGTTTGTGAGTTTCAGGTCATCGTCCTTTTCCTCCTGTTTAATCCGTCTTCTCCTATCATTCGTCTCGTGTGTGGCTGGTATCTGTCCTTCCCGTCTCTTCCTACATGGATAGTCCTCTTCCTCCTCCTTCTTTTAATCCTTCTTCCTCTTCTTCTCTTCTTCAGAAAAATAATCCAAGGCACCTTTTTTCCATTCTTTGCTATAGAGGGAAACGGTTGCTTGATATCTCTTCTTCCTTCGTAGTCCTGGTATGTCCTCTTCCTGATGTTCCTTTTAATCCTTGTCTTCTTCTTCCTCCTCCTCTTCCTCCTCGCCGCAAATGTTATGGTCACTCGGTATCCTCTCGTTCTGTGTATTCCTGCGCATTCCAATTCCTGGTATTCCACGTAATCCTTCTATTCCTTTTCTTGCACTTTCTCCTCGCTGAAGATGTTAAGGTCACTCGGTATACTTTCGTCCTCTGTATTCCTTCTAATCCTTTTCCTCTTTTTCCTCCTCCTCCTCGCTGAAGATGTTAAGGTCACTCGGTATCCTTTCGTCCTCTGTATTCCTTTTAATCCTTTTCCTCTTTTTCCTCCTCCTCCTCGCCGAAGATGTTAAGGTCACTCGGTATCCTTTCGTCCTCTGTATTCCTTTTAATCCTTTTCCTCTTCCTCCTCCTCCTCCTTTTTCCTCCTCGGGGCAGGGCACTCACCATGTCTTCCTCGTCTTCCTCCTTCAACTAAGCATCCCCTTGGAGGAGGTGCGGCATTATATACAAACCAAGAGGGCAACTTTCTCCACGCTCTCTCTCTCTTTCTTTCCCTCTCTTTCTCGGTCTCTCTCTTTCTCCTCCTCCTCCTCCTCCTCCTCCTCCTACGCACAAACACTTTCCCTATCGGCCGTGAAAAAAAAACTTGCGTCTTTCCACGATCTGCTATTTCCTCCTCCTCCTCCTCCTCCTCCTCCTCCTCCTACGCACAAACACTTTCCCTATCGGCCGTGAAAAAAAACTTGCGTCTGTCCACGATCTGCTATTTCCTCCTCCTCCTCCTCCTCCTCCTCCTCCTCTTTTTTTTACACCCTTTTCTCTCTACCTCCTCCTCCTACTGCACATTTTTTACTCCTGAACTTTCTCCTCCTCCTCCTCCTCCTCCTCCTCCTCCTCCTCCTCCTCCTCCTTTTTCACCTCCTTTCTTCTCCTTTTTTACTCTTTTTTTCTTTCTCCTCCTCCTCCTCCTCCTTCTCCTCCGAAGTACTTATTTTCTTTACTATATCTATTCCTTCCCTTCTTTCTTTCATTTTCCTCTTCTTCTTATCCTCCTCCTCCTCCTCCTCCTCCTCCATATTCTCATCTAAGCAAGACAGGTATCGAGAAAATTAGACGTGTTTAGTATTTATTTTCTTTGTGTAAATAAAAAAAGTCTGTGAGTCCTGGTTCAAGTTCTTGTGCCTAGCCGAACTTGGGTCTGGCTCAGTGGCTTTCTTCTCCCAACGAGGATGATGGTGATGATGGTGATGATGGTGATGATGGTAGTGATAGTAGTGGTGGTGGTAGTAGTAGTAGTAGTAGTAGTTAGTAGTAGTAGTAGTAGTAGTAGGAGGAGGAGGAGGAGGAGGAACAACAACAACAACAACAAAAATATGAAGTAGTAGAAAGGAAGAAAGCAAATGGAAAGGCAAAAATAACAACAACAACAAAAACAACGAGGAAAACACACAAACAAATTCAACAACAACAATAACAATAAATTCAACAACAAAAACAACAAAAACAACAACAGCGACAACAACAACGTCATCAACTCGTATGACAAACACTACACACACACACACACACGCACACACACACACACACACACACACACACACACACACAGCATTGCGTCATCGCCTTAGGTACAGCTGCATATTTTCCTGACGCCTAGCATTTCGTCACACGGCGCTGACCCAACCAAAGATAGCAAGGGGACGCGTAAGTACACAGGTAAGTAGGTAAGTAGGTTGGTAAGTAGGTAGGTAGGTTAGTAGGTAGGTAGATACACAGGTAAGTAAATATATGGGAAGGAAGGTAACGTCAGGGTGGCAGGTAGGTAAGTAGGTGGGTGAGTAAGTAGGTCAGAGGGAGAGCATAGATAGGTTAGTAAAGGGGCAGGAAAGTTAGTATAAAAGATGCAGATAGGTAAGTGAATAGGTAGACAGGTAGACAGGTCAGGGTGGCAGGTAGGTAGGTCGCTGGGTGAGTAAGTAGGTCAGAGGGAGTGCATAGATAGGTTAGTAGATGGGCAGGAAAGTTAGTATATAAGATGTAGGTAGGTAAGTGCATAGATAGACAGGTATGTAGGTATAGTAAGTAGGTATATATCGTGCTTTATTTATTTCTAGCGTTATTTTATTTCTTATTTCTTTATCCCTTTAGCTGCCTCCTGTGTACTATAAAAAATACCTGTCCTCGCTATCCAATATTTTCTCCAATGATACTTTTCTTGAAGGTCTCTGTCATATTTTCAATCACGACCCTTTACAATGAGAAAAAACTATCCTACCTATGCAATGATTTCTTTATCCCTTTAGCTGGCTCCTATGTACTATAAAAAAATTAAAAAAAACTGTCCTCGCTATCCAATATTTTCTCCAATAATACTTTTCTTGAAGGTGTCGATCATATTTTTACTAACGACCCTTTACAATGAAAAAGCTATCCTCCCTATGCAATAATTTCTTTAGTAACACTTTTCTCTAAGGTGTCTGTCATATTTTCACTCACCACTCTTAACATTAAAAAACTCTCCTCCTTATCCAATAACTTCCCTAATAAAACTTTTCTTGATGGTGTCTATTACTTATTTTTTCTCATCACATGGCTGCTAAGTCTATCGTCATCTTCCAATACGCTCTTTCCACCGATTCTAACCGATGTATTTATTAAACCTGAATGCAGTGTCTTATTAGTACACAGAAGCGCTCACGATGGCCTTTAGGAACATCAGAAAGTGAGAGGGAGAGAGAGAAGGGGTGGGAAAGAGGGAGGGAGATGAAAATAACATGTCTGATACGCTTTTTTCAACCAATTCTTACCAGTTTATTTATTAAACCTGAATGCAGTGTCTTATTAGTACACTGAAGCGCTCACAATGGCCTTTAAGAACATCAGAAAGTAAGTTAGAGAAGGGGTGGGAAAGAGGGAGGGAGCTGAAAATAACATGGTTGCTAAATTGTTATCATCGTTCCATACGCTTTTTCCGACCATTTCTTACCGATGTCCTTATTAGACCTGAATGCAGTGTCGAGTTTGTACATAGAATCGCATAGACTGGCAATTAGGAACATCAGAAAGTGAGAGTTAGAGGGAGAAAGGAAGGGAGGGAAAGAGGAGGGAGGGAAGGAGGTGGGAAGGAAAAAGATAAGGAAAAAAGAAGAGAGAAAGAGAGAGGTGTTGTAAGAAAGTGTGCAGCGTGATAGTCGATGTTTATTTGTCTAGGGAAAGAGAAAACAGGAGAGGAAAAAAAGGACAAAAAGAACACGTTGAACAACTAGTAACGTGCGTAAAAACTGGACATTTTTTGTGGTGCAGTGAGTGGTCTGTTGTTTTTCTTACGAGTTTATGTGTAGAATAATTGATAGGTAGGTAGATAGGTAGGTTGGTAGGTAGGTGAGTAGATATTGGTAGCTAGGCATGGAATTAGGTAAGTAGATACGTACGAGGTTGGTATAGGAGGTCAGACAAGTAGGTAGGTAGGTAAGTAAGAAGGACGGTAGGTAGACAAAAAACATGTAGGTAGATATTTAGGTAAGTGGGTAAGTAATAGGTTGGTTAGTAATAGGTAGGGAGGTAGAAAAACAATTAGGTAAGTACCCAATTCGGTCACTTTGAATGAGAACTAAAAACCGAGCTCCCACGATGCATAACCCAGTGAAGTCTTTTATCATATACATCACAAGGAGGCAGCTCAAGGGTAAAACGAATGGGAACAATTAGACCCCTTGTAATCTCCCTTCCTTCCTTCCATTTCTTCCTTTCACTCTTCATCTTTTCTATTCCTATTTCCCTCTTTCCATTGTTCTCATTCTGCATCTTTTTCTTACTTTTTCTATCCTCCCGTGAAAGTTAATAAAACGACAGGCCAAAAGAGAGGTCAATTACGAGTGAAGAGGTGGCCTGATACTTTCTCCCATAAAGTCTACCGGTAAAATGACTCTTTAGCAAACACGAATGTACACCTACAAGTTAAAGTGTTACCTATAAGTTGAGCCCACAGTCAAGTTTTCCCTATCACCCAAATGAGCCTAAATTACTGGTGATTTGTCTGTTGCATATGTATATCATTAAGTGGTTTCAGTTAGCGGGTGCAAACCAGTAACTTTCGCATATGTTTTTGTGTGAACCGGGATGATGATGATGATGATGATGATGATGATGATGGAAGCAGTGGTAGTAATGGTGGTGGTGGTGGTAGTAGTAGTAGTAGTAGTAGTAGTAGTAGTAGTAGTAGTAGTAGTACTAGTAGTAGTAGTAGGTGGGGTTGTAAGAATCTCAGATGTAAATATATATAAACTGAGTCTCATATCACACACACACACACACACACACACACACACACACACACGCATCTAGACTTACACAAGCACAAGAATGACCAATTATGAACGAGCGACATCTGGTGAAAGGCCTCGAGATTATTATTATTTTTGTTTATGTCGGTTGTAGTTGATGTTTTACGTAAAGTCGAAAGCATGTTATTTATAATGTGTGTAGGAGTTTTTTTTTCTCTTCTCTCTTATTCAGACCTACATATAACCTGTGTGTGTGTGTGTGTGTGTGTGTGTGTGTGTGTGTGTGTGTGTGTGTGTGTGTGTGTGTGTGTGTGTGTTGCTTGCTATATTTGTTGCCTACCGTGGTGTTGCTAAACCTGTTACGGTGGTGTTGGTGGTGGTGGTGGTGGGGGGGGGTTGTTGTTGTTGGTGGTGGTGGTGTTGGTGGTGGTGAGTTGGTGGTGGTGGTGGTGGTGGGTTGGTGGTGGTGGTGGTAGTGGTGGTGGTGGTGGTAGTGGTGGTGGTGGTGGTGGTGGTGGGTTGGTGGTGGTGGGTTGGTGGTGGTGGTGGTGGTGGGTTGTTGGTGGTGGTAGTGGTGGTGGTGGTGGTGGTGGGTTGGTGGTGGTGGTGGTGGTGGTGGTGGTGGTAGGTTGGTGGTGGTGGGTTGGTGGTGGTGGTGGTGGTGGTGGCGAAGGAGTTGGTTTAACACTATCTGCCAACTATAATTACTGTCCTTCACCTTTCCCTCCTTCCCTCCTTCCGTCCCTCCTTCCTCTCCTCCATCCATCCATTTCTTTCCTTATTCTTTACATCCTTCCTTTTCTCATTCTTTCCTTCCTCCTCTCATTCTTTCATTCCTCTTCTGTCTCATTCTTTCAATTTATAGTTCCTTTCGTCCCTTCCTGTAGCCTTCCTTCCTTCCTCCCTTCCTTCCATTCTTCATTCATGCTATTCCTATTTCCTTCTTTTCATTGTTCCTTTCTTGCATCTTTTTTTTCTATTCTCTTCTTAAGTTCTCCATCCTTATTCTTTCTTCTCCCTCCTTCTCTTCCTCGAACCTATTATTCTCCCTTCAAGCCCTCCCTTCCCCCCTTCTCCCTGTCTTCCTCCCCCACAAGTCATCAATCACTCCCTCCCTCTCCCTCCCTCCCTCTCTCTCCCTCTCTCAAGAATTCTCCTTTTTTCTCTGTTTTCCTTATTTTTTGCTCCTTCTCACAATTACTCTTTCCTTCTCTCTCTCTCTCTCTCTCTCTCTCTCTCTCTCTCTCTCTCTCTCTCTCTCTCTCTCTCTCTCTCTCTCTCTCTCTCTCTCTATCTCTCTCTCTCTCCGTTGTTGTTGTTGTTGTTGTTGCCTTTCCAGAACACTAATACATACTTAAGTGCATTCAACAAAACAATAACAAGAAAACTAACTCTGACGACCTTTTCTTCATTTTTTTTTCACAAGAGTACATTAGTTTCTTTTTTTCTTCTATTTTCTTATTTTTCTTCTTGTTTGCTTTTTTGCCTGTAAATAAAAGTTCCTGCAGCTTCTTCTTTTTATACACTCAATATTATTCACTTTTTTCCTTCGCGCATTTTTTTTTTTTTTTTTTTTTTTTTTTTTTTTTTTAATCAAGGGTATAGTACGAAGAGGAAGTGGGTTAGTAGTGAGGTACAGGTGGGGAATAGGAAAGACAGTAGGAGTGTACAGTTGTATGGTGTAGGTTCGTTAGTTGTTCTGGTGTAGTTATTGTTTATCGGGCACCTTATTTGTATACCCCGGCGGGCTGGGGGTTTGGGTTGTTGGATTGTTTGTGTGTAGAGAGCTAAGCTAAGCTATGGCGTCACTTGTGTGAAGTGATGTGTGGGCGGTTGTTCTCGTAGTGACTTCAAGCTGCGCGGAAACCAGGGGTGGACCAAGTTCGTGCTGCCGTCAAGCTCCTTGACGTGGGTGTAGTTCATGTCGTCTTGCTGGTCTAGCTTCTCCCATATCTTTCCGGCCGCCTCCCGTAGCCTTGTGCTGACTAGTTGTACTCCGAGTCTGCGGTGTTGTGCCGCTGTGTTTTCCGTGTACGGGTATTTCTGTCCGGTGGCAAATCTCAGCGCTTTGTTCTGCAGCCTCTGAAGCTGTAACATCTTGGTGTGGGAAGCCATGTGTGTCGGGGTGGGTGAGTAGTCTAGTATAGGAAGTATCTTAGTCTTTACTAGATACAGTTTGAGCCGCTCTGTGAAGTGCCAGAATCTGTTTAGTGATGTGAGGGCTGTTTTAACTTTCATGGTTTTGTCGTTGACGTGTTTAACGATCAGGCCGGTGGATGTCACTGTGTGGCCTAATATCTGGCATTGTTTTTGGTGGGAGATGGTGTTGCCTTGTATTTGTATGTCATTTATTTTTTTCCTGCCGAGTGCGACCACAGCGAACTTGTCTATGTTTGTCTTGATCTTCCATTTTTTTTCAAATGTGTTGAGTCTGTTCGCCTCCCGCACGACCAGGGCGTCATGGTGGTCTAGGGTACCGTTGGAGGTCACTAGTTGTGTCGCGTCGTCAGCATAATATATATCCATACAGCTTCTGTTATCAGACCGGGGCATGTCAGAGGTGTAGGTGATGAAGAGCGTTGGTGATAACACGCTGCCCTGTGGCACGCCGCTGTGCAGGGGGAACGGAGGATATTGCTGACTTAACTCGAATGGAAGCTGAGCGCTGATCAAGGAAGCTACATAACAGTTTTCCGTTAGCTCTGGCAGTCCGAGTTGAAGTATTTTGTATTGCAGGCCCTGTAGCCAGACTTTATCAAACGCCTTGCTGATGTCGCGTTGGATAATAGTGCAGTTTAGTCCTTGTCCTTTAGTGAGTGCTACCTTTTCGCTGGCGATGGAGATAGCTGACGTAGTGCTCCTCCTGCCCTGAAGCCATACTGGGACGGGTTATAAAGGTTGTTTTCCTCCAGGTGACATCTGAGTCGTAAGTTGATTATTCTTTCAAAGATTTTTCCAGGGACTTCTAGGAGTGAGATTGGTCTGTAGTTCTTGGGATCCGTGGATGGTTTGCCTGGTTTAGGTATCATGGTGAGAGTGGCGACTTTGAATCGTTGAGGGAAGTAACCTGTTGTTAACATCGCATTATATATGGTGAGTAGGTACGCCAGCCCCCGGGGGAGTAACATGCTGATTTGTTGTTTATCTATTTTGCTCTCTCCGGGCGACGTGTTTTTCGTTTTGTTTATAGCTGACCGGAGCTCGGCTGTGCCTATTTCCATAGTCAACAGATGGGCCTGTGTTAGGCGTTGCAGATCAATCGTATGGTGTGGCCTGGTTCTTGTTGGGTCCTGTTGGAGCCATGCCTTTACTTCCCGTTCATTGTCTTGGTCATAATGAGCGTTGTCTTCAGGTCTTATTGTGAACACTGACTTCCAGGTTTCACTGAACTCTTGGGCAATACCCTCGTCATCCTGTATTTTGACTCCTCCCTTTTCTAGGTGTATGGGGCGGTGGTGTGTGTTGCCCTGCAGGCGTTTTATTCCCTGCCAGAAGGCTTTTGGGTCCTTGTATTTCTCGGCGAGGCCTTTATTGTGTTTTCCCAGTGCCTGTTGTATGCTGTTTTGCACGTATCTTGTAGCGTTCGTTGGAGAACTCTACTTTGTTGATAAAGATCATGCGTCCAGCCGTGCCTCCCGGCGTATCGGAGGATGTTGGTAAAACGTAGCTGTGCGTCCGTAATCTCTTGGTTGCGGTGGGGGTATGATAGTGTTTTGTGCCTTGTGAGGGGTATTGCTTGTGCTTGGGCAGTTTCGACAGCGGTATACCAGGTGTTGACAACGGTTTCTATGTCATCTGTGTTCTTTCCCTCTAGATGTAGGTCAGGTAGTTCTGAGTCTATAATGTTCTTATATTGCTCCCAATTACCATTTTTTGTTCATCCGCTGTGGGCAGGGCACGACAACGGGAGTGGTTGAGATGGTGAACAGTATTGGGAGGTGGTCGCTGCTCGTTAGTGGCCCCTGGCTGGCGTGGGTGTTGTGGTATGTTTTCCCATTCGTTAGAATCACGTCAGGCGTGGTGAGGGCTGAGTGGCCTATAAACGTGGGGAAATTTGGACCTATGTGCTGGGCTCCGAAGGTGGTGATGATTTTCATAATGTTTCGTCCAGTTGTATTTGTGTTGGAATGGCCAAGGCTGGTGTGGCGTGCGTTTAAGTCGCCTAGGAAGTACATGGGTTCAGGTATGCGTAGCAGTTTATAGAAGTCAGGAAACATGATGCAGCCCTCTCGTGGGGGGATGTAAGTAGTGGCAATATTAATGGGCCCGAGGGTAGTCATTAATTTAACAGAAAGGGTGTCGGAGTAGTGGAAGTCGTCATATATTTTGTGCTGGGTTCCTGTTTTGACTGCTATTGCCACTCCAGCGTGTTGTTCACCTGTTCTGTTCCGCTGATAACATGAATAACCCGGTATCTTTAGAGCCTGGGTGTTGGGGAGGCCATGGCTATTTATGAGGATTACATCTGGGTTCTCATGTGTGTACGTGTTTATTAGATTGATGCGTTTGGTGTGCCAATGGTGGACATTGTGCTGTAGTATTTTTAGTTGATTGGTAGGTTGTGTGAATGACATGGTTGTATTAGGGGTCAGTTTTTGTTGCTCCTTTTGCCTCGCTCCTCAGTCCGGGGCGAGTGCTTGCTCTGTTGGCACCTTTGTGTTGGTCCTGATGTGGTGGGCATGGTTGTGTGGTCGCGGGGCCCGACCGCGAGGGTTGAGGGAGTGGGGGCGATGGGGGGGATGGAAGGGTCGGGCCGTCGCTCCTCTGCCCCAGTTGTGACCCTGATGCCTCTTCACGAGGTGATTCATCGTTTGTTTGGGTTGGGGTGACAGCCTGGGCCGAGCCTGCCGCTGTGGGTGGGGGGCTGGTCTGAATGGCCGTTGTTGATAGACTTGGGACTAAGGCCTGAAGGGTCTGAGCGAGTTCAGCCAAGGCTGTGTTTGCTGATTTCGTGTTAGCCGGTAATGGGAGGCCATTTTCAATGCTCAGTGTCCTTATGACAGCCTGGTATGTGCCTGGCGTTCTTTGCTCTTGAGATAGGGCAGTAGCCGTAATAGCTGCAACCTTCAATTGGTTTTCTAATGAGCCGGGTTGTGGGTAAGTCTGATTGTTGTTGGCTACATAAGAATACAATTGGTTAGGTTTTAGCTTGCTGGCATTTACCCTGGCACGTTTGTCTTTTAGTGCCTGTTTTCTTTTCGGGCATTTCATGGCCATGCAAGAGTGCTGGCCTGAGCACAGGACACATTTCTGCTCCCCTGCGTTGCATTCTTGCCACGTGTGGTCTGTCTCTGCGCAGATTGAGCACACCTTGTAGTCTTGTGGCTTTGTGCACTCCTTTGTTGTGTGTCCTTCAATCTGGTAGCATCTGAAGCACACGGTGAGTGGAATAAATTGTTCCACCTCCAACTGGGCTGGCGTAAGGCTTAGATTTAGGACCTTCAGTCCCTGCCTGCATGCCGTGGCAGCCATGTCTTGTGTTCTGAACATGACTTTATACGTGTGGCCTTTCGGGAAGCGAATGACCTCTGTGACGGTTGCCCAGCTCTGTATGCGTTCAATATCTTGTTTGATATGAAGCACATCATGGTCCGTCAAGCCCTGTACATTCTTGATGATAATGCACTTGCGGCATTTGACCTCTGGGGGGGTGTATAGGGTGAAGCCTGCATCGCCAAGGACTTTGGCTGTTGTGTCCAGATATATGTGGTCAAATGACTTGTCATCTGCCACGTACAAGGAGCTTCTCTCTCTCTCTCTCTCTCTCTCTCTCTCTCTCTCTCTCTCTCTCTCTCTCTCTCTCTCTCTCTCTCTCTCTCTCTCTCCACTAAGACCTACAACAGGATTTTAAGGGAAAGTTGTAGATTTTTTTTCCTTTTGCTTGCTTGGGTTCATGTTTGTAACACGCGGAGAAGAAAAGTGCCGAGCTTTTCTCTTCTTAAGTTCTCCATCCTTATTCTTTCTTCTCCCTCCTTCTCTTCCTCGAACCTATTACTCGCCCTTCAAGCACTCCCTTCCCCCCTTCTCCCTCTCTTCCTCTCCCACAAGTTTTCAATCACTTCCTCCCTCACTCCTCCATCTCTCTCTCCCTTCCTCCCTCCCTCTCTCTCCCTCTCTCAACAATTTTCTTTCTTCTCTCCGTTTTTCCTTATTTTTTGCTCCTTCTCACAATTACTCTTGCCTTCTCTCTCTCTCTCTATCTCTCTCTCTCTCTCTCTCTCTCTCTCTCTCTCTCTCTCTCTCTCTCTCTCTCTCTCTCTCTCTCTCTCTCTCTCTCTTTGTTGTTGTTGTTGTTGTTGTTGTTGCTGCCTTTCCAGAACACTAATACATACTTAAGTGCATTCAACAAAACAATAACAAGAAAAACTAACTCTGACGACCTTTTCTTCAATTTTTTCTTCACAATAGTACATTGGTTTTTTTTCTTTTTCTTCATTTTCTTTTTCTTTTCGTTTATTTCTTCTGTCTTGTTTGCTTTTTGCCTGTTAATAAAAGTTCCTGCAGCTTCTTCTTTTTATACACTCAATATTATTCACTTTTTTCCTTCTCTCTCTCTCTCTCTCTCTCTCTCTCTCTCTCTCTCTCTCTCTCTCTCTCTCTCTCTCTCTCTCTCTCTCTCTCTCTCTCTCACCATTAAGAACAAAAACAGAAAACAGGATTTTCGGAGAAAGTTGTGGATTTTCTCTTGTTTTTGCGGAGAAGAAAAGTGACGAGATTATTAACCCCTCGTTGGACTTTCTTTCATTATTTTTTTCCCTGTTTTTTCCCTTCCTTATACATATGCTAGTCCAGTTAATTGAAGAAAGTTGTCCTGTTTGTGGTTCAACTCTCCTTACTATTACTATTCTTATTATTGTTACTACTATTATTATTGTTATTCTCTCTCTCTCTCTCTCTCTCTCTCTCTCTCTCTCTCTCTCTCTCTCTCTCTCTCTCTCTCTCTCTCTCTCTCTCTCTCTCTCTCTCTCTCTTCCATTAGCATCGTGTTAAATTCTTTTCCTTCCTCCTCAATGCACAGACTTTCCCTTTTTTTTCACTCTCACTCTCACTGTTTATCTATCTATCTATCTATCTATCTACCTATCTATCTATCTATCTATCTACCTATCTATCTATCTATCTGTCTGTCTGTCTATCTCTCTCTCACTTTCTCTTCCTTTTCACGCCCCGTCTTTCTCACCTTCCCTTTCTCCACTTATCACTAATGTCAAAAATATATATAAAAAAAAAACGAGGAATGTCCAGTAAAAACACATAACAAACATATAAAAAAAAGGTCGTAGAAAGCATCAAGGAAAAGATTTACCAAGTACTCACTCGGCTATCTAAAAAAACTCATCTCCGCACCTTCACCAAAATAGTATATATATTTTTAAGTGTATATATATAAGTGTATCTTTTTTGCCTCTCTCTCTCTCTCATACTCTCTCGATCTCACTCTCTCTCTCTCTCTCAGAGGGTTGTATGAGAATGGAACTAGACAGGTGGGAAGGGTCAGGGGGAGGGGGTGAAAGGGGGGCAAGAGAGGGGGAGGGGGAGGTGTTTGTGTGTACAGGTGTGTGTATGTGTGTGTGTGTGTGTGTGTGTGTGTGTGTGTGTGTGTGTGTGAAGGAGAGAGTGTCAAAAGGTCAGGTGCGTGCTGGTAGTGGTGGTGTTGGTGGTGGTAGTGGTGGTGGTGGTGGTGGTGATGATGGTGGTGGTGGTGGTGGTGGATATGGTCAAGCTGGGATAGGGCGTGACTGGTGGTCGTGGTGGTGGTGGTGGTGGAATATGTAGGTACTGGTGGTGATGGTGATGTTTTCAAGTGGTGGTGTTGTTGGTGTTGATGGTGTTAGTGATGCTGGAGAAAGACGAAAGGATGCTAATGCCGATGATGCAGAAGTAGAAAAAAAAAAAGAATGAGGAGAGAAACAAAGAAAGGAAGGAAGGAAGGAAGGAAGGAGAGAAGGAAAAAGAAACAATGAAACCGGGAAAAACGCAAGAGAAAAACAAAGAGGAAGGAAGTGAAACATAGAGAACTAAAAAAATAAAAATAAACACACAAGCAAAAATAACGGAGGAAGGGATACGAAGAGAGAAAGAAGAGGAAGAAAAAGAGGAAGAGGAAGTGGAAATGGAAACTGCAGGAAACTAAACAAAAAACAAAAAGAGGAAGAGGAGAAGAAGGAAGGTGAAGAAGATAATGCAGGAAAGTGGAGGAAAAATTGATATGTGGGTATTAGAGAAGAGAAAGGGAAGAGGAAGGTGGGGTCATAGAGTTAAACAAAGGAGGAGGAAGATGGGAATGCAGGGAGAAGAAAAAGTGGATAGATGGGTATTAGAGGAAGGGAAGGAAGGAGGAAAGTGGGAAAGTAGAAAGGGAAGGACGATGGGAAGATGGGGAGAAAGGAGAAAGGGAGGAGGAAAGTGGGGTCATAGAGCTAAAACAAAGGAGGAGGAAGAGGGGAATGCAGGGAGAAGAAAAAGTGGATAGATGGGTATTTGAGGAAGGGAAGGAAGGAGGAAAGGGGGAAAGGAGAAAGGGAAGGACGAAGGGAAGATGGAGAGAAAGGAGAAAGGGAGGAAGGCAAAGTCACCAAGTTGAAGGACAGACTAAAAAGAAAGGAGACAATAAAATAAAAGAAGAAGAAAATGAAGAGGATGAAGAGGAAGCAAAACAAAGAAACATGGAAATAATACAACACAAAACTATCTAACTAACAAAATTATCACTCTCTTCCTTCTCTCTCCTCCTCCTCTTCTTCCTTCTCCTTCCTTCCTAAGCGTAGGCAGGAGTCAGAGAAGTAGGAAGAGGCAGAAGGAAGCAGGAGACGGTAAGAAAGGGCAAGAAAGCAAGGAGATAGAGAGAAGAAAAGAGAAAACGGAGGTCACTAGGTTAAGACAGAGGATGAGTGGAACAGCCATGAAATAGAGGGGGATGATAGAGAGAAAAAAACAGTTCAAGTGTGGATTAGAAAATGAAGGTGGCAGGAACGGATGAGGGCAAGGGAAGGAACTCGAAAAGCGTCAGATAATGAGAGATGGAATGATAGAGATACAGAAATGATGGAGTAGACGGGAGTGAAAAAACAAAACAAAAAATCAGATATGAGAAAGGGAAGGAAGCGAAAAGAAAAGAGGAAGGAAGAGAAGGAAGATAAATGAAGGTGACAGAAACGGATGAGGGAAAGGGAAGGAGATCGAAAAGCGTCAGATAATGAGAGATGGAATGATAGAGGTACAGAAAATGATGGAGTAGACGGGAGTGAAAACAAAAACCAAGACAATACAGATGAGAGAAAAGGAAGGAAAGGAGAAGATGAAGATAATGAGAGATGGAATGATAGAGATATACAGAAAATGAGGGCATTGACGTGAGTGAAAAGAAAACAAAAACAATTCAGATGAGAGAAAGGGGAAAAAAAAAGGAAAACAAGATAATAATGAGAGATGGAATGATATAAATACAGAAATTATGAAAGAGAGGTGAGTGGAAAAATAATATAGATGAGAGAAAGCGAAAGAAATTGAGAAGTGTAAGATAAGGAAAGAATAAAAGATAGAAAACATGATTAGGGAAGACGAAGTGATAGACAAAGATACGCAGAAATAATGTAACAGAAATAAAACCACAATACAAATGAGAAAGGGGGAAGAAGTGAAAGAAATGCGTAATAAAGTACTGGGAAGCTTAAGAAAAATATGAATAAAGAGAAAAACAAAAGATAGACGAACTGAAAGAAATGAATATACAGAAATAATGAAATAATGAACTGAAACCACAATACAAATTAGAAAAGGGGAAAAAAGTGAAAGAAATGCGTAATAAAGTACTGGGAAGCTAAAGAAAAATATGAATAAAGAGAAAAACAAAAGATAGACGAACTGAAAGAAATGAATATACAGAAATAATGAAATAATGAACTGAAACCACAATACAAATTAGAAAGGGGGAAAAAAGTGAAAGAAATGCGTAATAAAGTACTGGGAAGCTAAAGAAAAATATGAATAAAGAGAAAAACAAAAGATAGACGACCTGATAGAAATTAATATAGAGAAATAATGAAATAATGAACTGAAACCACAATACAAATGAGAGAGGGGGAAGAAGTGAAAGAAATGCGTAATAAAGTACTGGGAAATTAAAGAAAATATAATAAAGAGAAACACAAATGACGGCAAAAAAGAAACACATGACAACGATAGAAAACGAAAGAACAGTAAATCACTCTAATGGAAATGAGAAAAGGGAAGGGAAAGGAGTGAAAAAATACGTAATAAAGTACATGGGAATTTAAAGAGAAACATAAATAAGGAGCAAAACAAAAGACAGCCGGAAAAGAAACAAATAACAATAGCAAAAACAAAAAGAACAGCAAATCGAGAGCGACGAAGCAGGAAGGAGGAAAAATGCGAAAAAAATAATAATAACGAAAGTAATAACCCCGAATAAGGAGAAGAAGGATGTTGAGAGGAAAACGGAACAGGAGCAAGGACACGATGACAAAGAAGAAAGAGACATTGAATAAAAAAGAATAAAGAAACGCAGAGCAGCCAAGGAGAGAAGGAAGAAAGAGGAACAAAGAGAAAACATAATAGGAAATGCAAGAAAAAAAGGAAGTTGAAAGGAGGAAAAAGATAAAAATAAGGAAAAAACGGGAAATATAAGAAAATATACAAAGATGAGAAATGCGGAAAGAGAAGAGATGATGATGATGATGAAATGGAAGAAAGAACGAAATTACCAAGAAAAAAAAGACAACAAACTTGGAAAAAAAAAATAGAAACTCAGAATAAAATAAAGAATAAGGAAAAGATGAGGAAAAAGAAGAGATGATTTGACTAAGGAAAAGATGAAGAAGAAAGTAAAGAAATAATATGAAATGCACGAACAAGCAGGAAATAAACGAATAAAGAATAAAACAGCAATAAAGATAAACTAGAGACACTATATAAGAAAAAATACAAACTCAGTGAAGCCAAAACAAGGGAAGAGGAACGCGAAAAGATAAAAAAATATACAAAAGAAAGATACGGAGGAAACGAAAAGAATAAAATGAATAAAAAATAAATAAAAAAACCCAAAAAAGAAAACTGGAAAATATAAGAAAAAATACAATATCAGTGAACCAAAAACTGAAGGATGAGTAAAATGTA
>NC_066544.1:16507652-16580152 GCF_024679095.1 Eriocheir sinensis
TTCCCTCTCCTTTTCTTTCTATCCTTTTACCTTCCTTCTCCTTTACTGACTCTCCATTCCTTCTTTCTCTTCCTGCCCTTTCTTTCCCTTCTCTTCCCTGCCTTCCCTATCATCCCTTTCTATACTTTTATTTCCTTCTCTTTCCCCTTTCCTTCCTTCCTTTGCTTCTTTCCCTTTCTATCCCTTTCCTACCTTTGTCTTCCTTCCCTTTATATCCCTTTCCTTCCCATCCTTCCCTTATCTTCCACTTCTGTCCTTTCCTTTCCTTCCCCTTAACTTCCCTGCCTTTTCTTTCCCTTACCTTCCCTCTGCGTTATCTCCTCTACCCCCTGACCGCCGCCGTGCCCGCAGCGTGTTCTGGCCGTGCTGTGTATGGTGGTGCTGATGGCCGCCGCTGTGCTGGGTGGACGCAGCTACGGCGGTTATGGCGGCGGCGGTGGGCGTTTCGGCGGCAGCTTCGGCCATGGCGGCGGCGGATTCGGCCATGGCGGCGGCGGCTTCGGCCATGGCGGCTTCGGCGGCGGCGGCTTCGGCCATGGCGGCGGTGAGTATGCGCAGTATGTGTAAGAGCGAAGAGAAGGAACCATGTTGTGTGTGGTGTGTGTGTTGTGTGTGTGTGTGTGTGTGTGTGTGTGTGTGTGTGTGTGTGTGTGTGTGTGTGTGTGTGTGTGTGTGTGTGTGTGTACGTGCGTTTGTGTGTATTTCTTCACTGCGCTTCATCGACTTCGGCATGAGGGTGAGGTCGCAGTGACGAGGCTGGGCTTTCTCTAATCCTTTCTTCTTTCTCCCTCAGGATTTGGCGGCGGCTTCGGAGGCAGGGGCGGCTACCACGGTGAGTGGCGGGCGGCAGATGGGGCGGGGGCGGTAGCACGGCGGGGACAGGCTGTTGGGTGCGGTGAAGTGACTTGTTGGGTGACTATACAAGCTGCTGACTGTGCTGAGGCAGTCCCCCGGTGTAGCAGTAATAGCAAAAGGGTTAACGTGCTCTTATCTCCGCAGGCTAAGGCAACAGGCCCGACCACACGCCCACGGCTCCGGCGCGGCCCTACTGACGAAGGCTGCGGCGGCGGGGACGGCAGTGGAGTGGATTATGATTACGGTGAATGTGGGACTTTCGTGACCAATAAAACAACCTGCAGGTGTCTCGTTGTGTTATTTATCTGTCTTATTAGTGGCCGTGAAGGGCTAGAGGAGGCGGTGAAGGAGGTCACCTGAGGTAGACTCCCATACTTTTTTTTCACAGGATAGGCGGCAGCTGAAGGGCACGAAAAATGGGAACGGAGAAAAGCCCGCAATGTCGCTGCTCCTGCAAATAGTTTTAGTAAGTATTAAAAATTGAGACGTCAGTACTCACCCATAAAACTACTACGTCTACTACTACTACTACTACTACTACTACTACTACTACTACTACTACTACTACTACTATTACTACTATTACTAATTCTTTCACCTCAAGGTCATTTCCTAACCAACTCAATTACCCTCGATACATACAAAACCCAGTGCTTGCCATTAATAAAGCACTTGGTCCATTTCCATTTAGTATTTTGTCACTCAAGAAGCGAATACTTATTGACGCAATCACTGAGACTTTTCTTCGACGACGCAACGAAATTAACGAAAAGGAACCACGAGCAACGAAGATACGGGTAATGCATCGTACACAAGACCGTGGGCTGAGGACATAACGAGGAGTGAGAAGAGAGAGATAGCAAACCAGATCCTGACCTTTCTGAAAACAATGTTGGATCTACAAACAGAATATATGAAACTATGTGTAAGACAGAGCTAAAATATGTACCTAAAATTCTTTAACTATATAACTCATTATTAGTATTTGTGTGTATATAGAAGACAATTTTCTTAATAATATCGAGCAAGAATATCAAATAATCAAGCGGATATAAAACCAAGTATAAAATATTGCTAAAAACACTCACATAAAACTCTGATTTAACAGATAATACAAAAACAATTATTAGTATTGGTGTATATAATTAAGAAAAATATGAAAATCAAATAAAGAAACGGAAGATATAAAAACAAGTGTTAATAGCACAAAAACTGTGCTAGATCGGCGTCGCATGACCCTCCAACACCCCCCCAACAATTTATAAAATACAACTAGGAGTCTAAAATGGAGAATGCTGAAAAGGAAAATGGCGCCACTATAAACACTTGCCTGCGCCACAACGGGCTGGGGCCGACCATCTGACCCTACTATGAAGGCCTACCGGCGCCACAGGCCAAGACGTAAAAAAAAAAAACGGAGTTTCTTTATAATGCTATGTTGCAAGGTTCATCAAAGCTAAAAAATCATATTATGCAATGTCATGTCTACAATGCATGGGTGAGTCAGGAAAACATCTTGAAGAGAACAACAACAACAACACTAAGAAGATGGACAATCTGTTGATCGGCGTCTGCGACGCCGATAAAAACTATCAAACAGCGCAAAAAAAATACATGAAAATCTTTGACTATACAGATAGTGAAAAAAAAAAAAAAGCGAGTATTAATATCGGTGTATATAAACAAGTATTAAAAGGTGTTAAGAATATCGAGCAAGAATTTCTCCCATAAAAGGTAATTTCGTAACAAACAGCATAAAAAAACAGCCATGACGGGCCGGGGCCGAATACCATCCGGGCCCCTCAAGCAAGCGTACCTGCGCTATACGCATAAACGTAATGAAAAAATACAAACAAAAATAGAAGTGTTAATTAAATCGAACAGCAAGAATTTATCCCAAAAAAGGTCCTTTCGCAACAACAACCGCATCAAACAGCAGCTTCTCTCTCGCCGAACATGATACGCGGAATGCACAGCGAAGATAGTAAACAACTATAAGCTGACGATTGGAATAATACAGCATGTGGTAAAAAAAAAAGACAAAATAGGTGATTGAACACATCCCAATCAGCACCACCACTACAACCAACAACAACAACAACAACAACAACAACAACAACAACACGAAGGTTGAAGCTCAAGGTCATTACTGATTATTGTTTCGTTGATTTTTTTTTCTGCTTGACAACAACATAAGAAGAACACGATTTAATAAACATCCGTGTCTATCTAATTAACACGTAATGGAATGTGTGTGTGTGTGTGTGTGTGTGTGTGTGTGTGTGTGTGTGTGTGTGTGTGTTTGTGTGTGTGTGTGTGTGTGTATATATAGATATATATATATATATATATATATATATATAAATATATATATATTTATATATATATATATATATGTGTGTGTGTGTGTGTGTGTGTGTGTGTGTGTGTATGTATGTATGTATGTATGAATGAATGAATGAATGAATGTATGTATGTACACCTAATGTCCCTCCCCCCTTTTTATCGACGTAAAGAAAGAAAAAGTGTAATAATTATGAAAGTATGTATGTAAGTATGTAAGTAAATATGTATGTATGTGTCTATGTATGTATGTGTCTATGTATGTATGTATGTATGTATGTATGTATGTATGTATGCATGTATGTATGTATAGTAATGAATATGATCTAACCCCTTGTTCTTTCCTTCCTACTGATCGTTTCCTTTATCCCATTCCACTCCCTCACTCCTTCTTTCCCCTCCCAAAAGCACCGCTTCAAATTTACACCTCGGGCTTTTCGCTCATCCCCTTAACCCGGTAGCAGCGACAGACCAAATTTGTGGCTTTACCGTGTACCAGCGACGGGCCACATTTTTGCCATGATATAAACCCAAAAAAATAGATGATGCATAAACTGATCACAAATGCGTCGATATATATTAAGAAATGGTTTGCGTGAGTGTTGATTTTTTCTCATTTTTCTCGCTTAGATGGAAGGGCCTTTAGGAAACATGATCCCCGCAGCTACCTGGTTAATGATGAGAC
Source organism: Eriocheir sinensis (assembly GCF_024679095.1). NCBI lineage: Eukaryota > Metazoa > Arthropoda > Malacostraca > Decapoda > Varunidae > Eriocheir > Eriocheir sinensis. Next base: position 16,511,536 of record NC_066544.1, read on the forward strand.
TCAGCTAAAGCTCTCCCCGGGTGTCGCAAGGCTTCCGCGAACGTCCAACGGAAGTCCAACGGAGCGACAGTCTGTACCGGAGGGGTGCTTGTGAGTGGCCCTCTGCCCCCTCACGCCCCCCATTCCCCCAGCCTCCCCAGTACACCTTAACTGCGCCGCCTTCGGATAAGAGCGGGTCGGGGGTGGAGGAAGGTCTTGGGGGAGGAACACAAGGCCAGCAGCAGCAGAGGACTATAAAGAGAGTGGAGCAGCGGTCTGTGTATGAGTTGATTCCTGCTTGCTGTTGCTGATACATCCACAACACCAACGATAACAACAATGGTGAGATACACGAAGCTCTACTGCTACTAAGACATTTCTCCCACTGTCTGTCTCTCCCTTTGTTTATCTCACTTTGTTCCCCTTTGAGATACACGCTGCTCTACTATACCCTTTTCTCCCTGTTTTTGTCCCTTTGTTTATCTCCCTCTATCTCCCTGTGTCTCCCTTTGCGCCTTTCCACAAACCTCAAGTGTCCTAAAACTTCAGTCACTTCAATTTAAGGCAAATACACTGCCCTATACCTGTCTTTTCTTCCCTTTATTTTCCTTTACTTGTGTATCAATTTTCTCTTCTTTATCTTCCTTTGTCTCTCCCTTTATCCCATTCCTGTAATCCTCAGAGTCCCAAACTGTCTATCGAAAAGCAAAGAACTGTCCCTTTATTTACCCCCGTCTCCCTTTGTTTACCCTTTATCTCCATGTTCTCCCTTTGATCCTCTCCATTATGTTAAGAACCTCAAAACTTTCCACTGTCTAACAACAAGCCTTTATTTCCCTTTGTCCCTTTGCTCCTTCCTGTAACCCTCACAGCTGCAAAACTTGTCACTTTCTCACAATAAGCAAACAAATTGCCTTCCTTCCTACCCATTAACTTCCCTGCCTTTACTTTCCCTTACCTTCCCCTCTGCGTCCATCTCCTCTACCCCCTTGACCGCCGCCGTGCCCGCAGCGTGTTCTGGCCGTGCTGTGTATGGTGGTGCTGATGGCTGCCGCTGTCCTGGGTGGACGTCGCTACGGCGGCGGTGGGCATTTCGGCGGCGGCGGCGGCGGCTTCGGCGGTGGCGGCGGCGGATTCGGTGGTGGCGGCTTCGGCCATGGCGGTGGCGGATTCGGCGGTGGCGGCGGTGAGTAGGCGCAGAAGTGTGTGTAGGGGAGAGGAGGAGAAGAAACTTGTGTGTGTATGTGTGTGTTTGTGTGTGTGTGTGTGTGTGTGTGTGTGTGTGTGTGTGTGTGTGTGTGTGTGTGTGTGTGTGTGTGTGTGTTTGTATTTCTTCACTGCGCTTCAGCGACTTCGGCATGAGGGTGAGGTCGCAGTGACGAGGCTGATTTGTCTCTAATCCTTTCTTCTTTCTCCTTCAGGCTTTGGCGGCGGCTTCAGAGGCAAGGGCGGCTACGGCAGTGAGTGGCGGGGCGGGACGAAAGGGCGGGGGACAGTAGCACGGCAGGGACAGGCTGTTTGGAGCAGTGAAAGGGACTTGAAGGTGACTATACAAGCTACTGAGGCAGTCCCCCGGTGTAGCAGTAATAGCAAAAGGGTTAACGTGCTCTTATCTCCACAGGCTAAAGCAACAGGCCCGACCACACGCCCACGGCTCCGGCGCGGCCCTACTGACGAAAGCAGCGGCGGCGGGGACGTCAGTGGAGTGGATTATGATTACGGTGAATGTGGAGACTGTCGTGACCAATAAAACAACCTGCAGGTGTCTCGTTGTGTTATTTCTCTGTCTTATTAGTGGACGTGAAGGACTGGAGGAGGCGGCGTAGGAGGTCACCCCGAGGTAGACTCCCATACTTTTTTTTCACAGGATAGGAGGCAGCTGACGGGCACGAAAAATGGGAACGGAGAAAAGCCAGCAATGTCGCTGCTCCTGCAAATACTGTTAGTAAAAGTGTTAAAAATTGAGACGTCAGCACTCACCAATAGAAGTACTACGTGTACTACGTCTACTACTACTACTACTACTACTACTGCTACTCCTATTAATATTACTTTCACCTTAAGGCAACTTCCTAACCGCCTCAATTACCCTCGATACATACAAAACCCAGTGCTTGTCATTAATAAAGCACTTGATCATTTCCATTTCGTATTTTGTCACTCAAGAAGTGAATACTTATTGACGCAATCACTGAGACTCTTCTTCGACGACGCAACGAAATTAACGAAAAGGAACCACGAGAAACGAACAGACGAGTAATGCATCGTACACAAGACCGCGGGCTGAGGGCATAGCAAGAGGAGTGAGAAGAGAGAGATAGCAGACCAGATCCTGACCTTTCTGAAAACAATATTGGATCTACAAACAGAATATATGAAACTATGTGTAAGACAGAGCAAAAATATGTACCTAAAATTCTTTAACTATATAAATCATTATTAGTGTTGGTGTATATAAAGAAGATAATTTTTTTAATAATATCAAGCAAGAATATCTGATAAATAATCAAACGGATATAAAACTAACAACATAATATTGCTAAAAACACTCACATAAAACTCTTTGGTTTAACAGATAATGCAACAAGTGTTAATAGCACAAAAACTGTGCTAGATCGGCGTCGCATGAACCTCCAACACACCCACAACAATTTATATTATGCAACTAGGGGTCTAAAATGGAAAATGCTGAAAAGTAAAGATGGCGCCACTATAAACACTTCACTGCGCCACAAAGGGCTGGGGCCGACCATCTGGCCCTACTATGAAGGCCTACCGGCGCCAAGGGCCAAGACGTAAAAAATAATAAAAAAAATATATATATAGATATATATATATATATATATATATATATATATATATATATATATAGATATATATATATATAATGCCATGTTGTAGGGTTCTCAAGGCTAACAAATGTTATTAAATAATGTCATGTCTACAATGCACGGGTAAGCCAGGAAAACATCTTGAAGAGAGAAACAAGAAGGACAATCTGTTGATCGGAGTCTGCGACACCGATAACAATTATTAGTATTGGTGTATATAATTAAGAAAAAGTGTTCATAATATCGAGTATAAAAATCAAATAAACAAACGAAAGATATAAAAAAAAAACTAAATATCAAACAGCGCAAAAAAAATACATGAAAATCTTTGACTATACAATGCAAAAAAAACGAGTATTAATATTGGTGTATATAAACAAGTATTAGGAGTTAAGAATATCGAGCAAGAACTTCACCCATAAAAGGTAATTTCGTAACAAACAGCATCAAAAAGCAGCTCAAAAAAGCGAACAAATTATACTACTAAAAAAACTCCTAATATTGGAGTAAAAAAAACCCTCAAAGTGTTAATGGATTTGAGCAGCAAGAATTTCTCCATTAAAAGGTCATTTCGCAACAAGAACCGCATCAAAAAGCAGCTTCTCTCTCGCCGAGCATGATACGCGGTATGCACAGGGAAAATAAAAATAAAAATAAAAATATATGCTGACGCTTGCAAAAATACAGCATGCGGTCAGAAAAAATAGGAAAAAATAGGTGATTGAACACATCCCAATAAGCACCACCACCACCACCACCAACAGCAACATCAACAACAACAACAACAACATCAGCAACAACAGCAACAACAGCAAAAAAGCAGAAACTCAAGGTCTTTACTGATTATTGTTTCGTTGAATTGTTTTTTTGAATTGTTCGCTAGGCAACCACATCAGAAGCACGCGACTTAATAAACATCCGTGTCAATCTAATTAACACGTAATGGAATGTGTGTGTGTGTGTGTGTGTGTGTGTGTGTGTGTGTGTGTGTGTGTATATATATATATATATATATATATATATACATATATATATATATATATATATATATATATATATATATATATATATATATATATATATATATATATATATATATATATATATATATATATATATATATATATATATATATATATATATATATATATATATATATATATATATATATATATATATATATATATATATATATATATATATATATATATATATATATATATATATCTCGTCGTAATGAGAGAAAGTGTTATAATTATGAAAGTATGTATGTAAGTATGCATGTAAGTATGTCTGTATGTATCTATATGTATGTATGTATGTATACGTATATGATCTAACCCCTTGTTCTTTCCTTCCTACTGATCGTTTCCTTTATCCCATTCCACTCCCTCACTTCTTCTTTCCCCTCCCTAAAAGCACCGCTTCAAATTTACACCTCAGTCTTTTCACTCATCCACTTAATTATGAGACTCAGCTAAAGCTCTCCCCGGGTGTCGCAAGGCTTCCGCGAACGTCCAACGAAAGTCCAACGGACCGACAGTCTGTACCGGCGGGGTGCTTGTGAGTGGCCCTCTGCCCCCTCACGCCCCCCATTCCCCCAGCCTCCCCAGCACACCTTAACTGCGCCGCCTTCGGAAAAGAGCGGGTCGGGGGTGGAGGAAGGTCTTGGGGGAGGAACACAAGGCCAGCAGCAGCAGAGGACTATAAAGAGAGTGGAGCAGCGGTCTGTGTATGAGTTGATTCCTGCTTGCTGTTGCTGATACATCCACAACACCAACGATAACAACAATGGTGAGATACACGCTGCTCTACTGCTACTAAGACATCTCTCCCACTGTCTGTCTCTCCCTTTGTTTATCTCACTTTGTTCCCCTTTGAGATACACGCTGCTCTACTATACCTTTCCCCCCTGTTTTTGTCCCTTTGTTTATCTCCCTCTATCTCCCTGTGTCTCCCTTTGCTCCTTTCCACAAACCCAAAGTGTCCTAAAACTTCAGTCACTTCAAATGTAGGCAAATACACTGCCCTATACCTGTCTTTTCTTCTGTTTGTTTTCCTTTACTTGTGTCTCAATTTCCTCTCCTTTATCTTCCTTTGTCTCCCCCTTTATCCCATTCCTGTAATCCTCAGAGTCCCAAACTGTCGATCGAAAAGCAAAGAACTGCCCCTTTATTTCCCCCCGTCTCCCTTTGTTTACCCTTTATCTCCATGTTCTCCCTTTGCTCCTTTCCATTATGTAAAGAACCTCAAAACTTTTCACTGTCTAACAACAAGCAAACACTCCTTTATTCACCCTTTGTCTTCCTATGTTAGCCTTTATTTCCCTTTGTCCCTTTGCTCCTTCCTGTAACCCTCTCAGCTGCAAAACTTGTCACTTTCTCACAATAAGCAAAAAAACTGCCTTCCTTCCTACCCATTAACTTCCCTGCCTTTTCTTTCCCTTACCTTCCCCTCTGCCTCTATCTCCTCTACCCCCTTGACCGCCGCCGTGCCCGCAGCGTGTTCTGGCCGTGCTGTGTATGGTGGTGCTGATGGCTGCCGCTGTCCTGGGTGGACGTCGCTACGGCGGCGGTGGGCATTTCGGCGGCGGCGGCGGCGGCTTCGGCGGTGGCGGCGGCGGATTCGGCGGTGGCGGCTTCGGCCATGGCGGTGGCGGATTCGGCGGTGGCGGCGGTGAGTAGGCGCAAAAGTGTGTGTAGGGGAGAGGAGGAGAAGAAACCTGTGTGTGTATGTGTGTGTGTGTGTGTGTGTGTGTGTGTGTGTGTGTGTGTGTGTGTGTGTGTATTTCTTCACTGCGCTTCAGCGACTTCGGCATGAGGGTGAGGTCGCAGTGACGAGGCTGGGTTGTCTCTAATCCTTTCTTCTTTCTCCCTTAGGCTTTGGCGGCGGCGGCTTCAGAGGCAGGGGCGGCTACGGCGAGTGGCGGGGCGGTACAAATGGGGCGGAGGGCGGTACAAATGGGGCGGGGGGCGGTACGAATGGGGCGGGGGGCAGTAGAACGGGGACAGGCTGTTAGGAGCGGTGAAAGGGAGTTGAAGGGTGACTATACAAGCTCTTGAGGCAGTCCCCAGGTGTAGAAGTAATAGCAAAAAGGTTAACGTGCTCTTATCTCCACAGGCTAAGGCAACAGGCCCGACCACACGCCCACGGCTCCGGCGCGGCCCTACTGACGAAGGCAGCGGCGGCGGGGACGGCAGTGGAGTGGATTATGATTACGGTGAATGTGGAGACTGTCGTGACCAATAAAACAACCTGCAGGTGTCTCGTTGTGTTATTTATCTGTCTTATTAGTGGACGTGAAGGACTGGAGGAGGCGGCGTAGGAGGTAACCCCGAGGTAGACTCCCATACTTTTTTTTTACAGGATAGGAGGCAGCTGAAGGGCACGAAAAATGAGAACGAAGAAAAGCCCGCAATGTAGCTGCTCCTGCAAATAGTGTTAGTAAGAGTGTTAAAAATTGAGACGTCACCACTCACCCATAAAAGTACTACGTCTACTACTACTACTACTACTGCTACTACTACTACTACTATTTCTTTCACCTTAAGGCCACTTCCCAACCGCCTCAACTACCCTCGATACATACAAAACCCAGTGCTTGTCATTAATAAAGCACTTGGTCATTTCCATTTAGTATTTTGTCACTCAAGAAGCGAATACTTATTGACGCAATCACTGAGACTTTTCTTCGACGACGCAACGAAATTAACGAAAAGGAACCACGAGAAACGAACAGACGGGTAATGCATCGTACACAAGACCGTGGGCTGAGGACATAACGAGAAGTGAGAAGAGAGAGATAGCAAACCAGATCCTGACCTTTCTGAAAACAATATTGGATCTACAAACAAAATATATGAAACTATGTGTAAGACAGAGCTAAAATATGTACCTAAAGTTCTTTAACTATATAAATCATTATTAGTATCGGTGTATATAAGGAAGATAATTTTTTTTTAATAATATCGAGCAAGAATATCTGATAAATAATCAAACGGATATAAAACTGAGAATATAATATTGCTAAAAACACTCACATAAAACACTTTGGTTTAACAGATAATGCAACAAGTGTTAATAGCACAAAAACTGTGCTAGATCGGCGTCGCATGACCCTCCAACACACCCACAACAATTTATATTATGCAACTAGGGGTCTAAAAAGAAAAATGCTGAAAAATAAAGATGACGCCACTATAAACACTTTCCTTCGCCACAACGGGCTGGGGCCGACCATCTGGCCCTACTATGAAGGCCTACCGGCGCCACAGGCCAAGACGTAAAAAACAAATATATATATATATATATATATATATATATATATATATATATATATATATATATATATATATATATATATATATATATATATATATATATATATATATATATATATATATATATATATATATATATATATATATATATATATATATATATATATATATATATATATATATATATATATATATATATATATATATATATATATAATGCCATGTAGGGTTCTCAGGGCTAACAAATGCTATTTAAATGTCATGTCTACAATGCACGGGTAAGCCAGGAAAACATCTTGAAGAGAGCAAGAAGAAGAAGGACAATCTGTTGATCGGCGTCTGCGACGCCGATAACAACTATTATTATTGGTGTATATAATTAAGAAAATTTGTTCATAATATCGAGTATAAAAATCAAATAAACAAACGGAAGATATAAAAAAAATATCAAACAGCGCAAAAAAATACATGAAAATCTTTGACTATACAGATAATGAAAAAAAAAGCGAGTAGTAATATCGGTGTAAATAAACAAGTATTAGAAGCTGTTAAGAATATCGAGCAAGAATTTCACCCATAAAAGGTAATTTCGTAACAAACAGCATCAAAAAGCAGCTAAAAAAAGCGAACAAAATATACTGCTAAAAAAACCTCCTAATATTGGTGTACAAACAAGAATCCAAGTGTTAATGGAATCGAGCAACAAGAATTTCTCCATTAAAAGGTCATTTCGCAACAAGAACCGCATCAAAAAGCAGCTTCTCTCACCCCGAACATGATACGCGGAATGCACAACGAGGATAGTAAAAAAAACTAAAAACTATATGCTGACGATTGCAAAAATACAGCATGCGGTCAGAAAAAATAGGAAAAAATAGGTGATTGAACACACCCCAATAAGCACCACCACCACCACCAACAACAACAACAATAACAACAACACGAAGGTAGAAACTCAAGGTCATTACTGATTATTGTTACGTTGACCTGATGTTTTTTTTTTTGTTGTTGTTGTTGTAATCTTCCGGTTTGCAACCACATCAAAAGCACGGGATTTAATAAACATATGTGTCCATCTAATTGACACGTAATGAAATGTGTGTGTGTATGTATGTGTGTGTGTGTGTGGGGGGGGGGGGTGTATACCTAACGGCCCCACATTCTTCTCGTCGTAATGAAAAAAAGTGTTATAATTATGAAACTATGAATGTTTGTATGTATCTTTGTACGTATAAATGTATGTATCTATGTATGTATGTATGTATGTATGTATGTATGTATGTATGTATCTTTGTATGTATATGTTTTAACTCTTTCTTCTTTCCTTCCTACTGACCCTTCCCCTGCCTCCTTGTCCCCCACTAAAAGCGCCCCCTCCAAATTTAAACTTCGATCTTACCACTCATTCCCACTAATAATGAAGTCCTACTGTCCCTTCCTCTTCCTCCTTGTCACCAACTAAAAGCGACCCCTCCAAATTTACACTTCGATCTTTCCACTCATTCCCGCTAATAATGAAGTCCACTTATAGTTCTCCCCGGGTGTCGCAAGGCTTTCGCGAACATCCAAGGGAAGTCCAACGGAGCAATAGTCTGTAGCGGCGGGGTGCCTGCGAGTGGACATTGCTCCCACACTTAGGAAGACGCCCATACTTTTTTTTCACAGGATAGGAGGCAGCTGAAGGGCACGAAACATGGGAACGGAAAAAGCCCGCAATGTCGCTGCTCCTGCAAATAGTGTTAGTAAGAGTGTTAATAATTTGGACGTCAGCACTCACCCATAAAAGTACTACGTCTACTACTACTACTACTACTACTACTACTGCTACTACTATTACTACTACTACTACTACTACTACTACTTACTACTACTACTATTACTACTACTACTAATTACTACTACTATTACTACTACTACTACTACTGCTAAAAAAATAGTTATTATTTTTGTATATATAAACAAGGGAATTTTTTTAACAATTTGGAGCCAGATAATCAAATAAACAAACGGAAGATATAAAACTTTGTATAAAATATTGCTAAAAACACCTACACAAAACTCTTCGACTATAAAGATCAAGCATAACAATTATTACCATTGGTGTATATAATTTATAAAAAAATGTTCATAATATCGAGCATGGGTAGGCGGTGGCTGAGTGGTAAGCGTGCGGGCCACGCGTTCACCCCGCCATGGACGACGTCGATTCGAATCCGCCCGCTACCACCTGGGATTTTTCAGTCACCGCCACCACCCGGACTTTAAAGGAAACCGTCCGAGTGAATCAAGAATGAGTTCCGGGGAGCAGCATGAGCCACGCATAGATGGCGCCACTATAAAAATTGCCTGCGCCATGACGGGCTTGGGCCGACCTCCAGGCCCCTGAAGAAAGCCTACCGGCGCTACAGGCGAAGACGTAAAAAAAAATAAAAAAAAAAAAATAAAAAATCCAAACGGAAGATATATAAAATAACTAAGTATCAAACAGTGAAGAAAAAATACCTACATGAAAATCTTTTACTATACAGATGATGCAAAAGACGAGTATTAATATTGGTGTGTGTAAACAAGGATAAAAGTTTATTTTTTACAGCAAAATCAGTTCAAGGTTATAAAAAAAGGAAACAAATGTGAAAAAAAGGCCCGCTACTCACTGCTCCTAAAAAAAAGTTAAAGAAAGAAAGAGTAAATGAAATCGAGTAAGAATTTCTCCCATAAAAGGTAATTTCGCTACAAACAGCATCAAAAATCAGCTCAAAAATGCGAAAAAGATACTACTAAAAACTCCTAATATTGGTGTATACAAATAAGAACAAAAGTGTTAATAATATCAAGCAAGAATTTCTCCCATAAAAGGTCATTCCGCAACAACACACCGCATCAAAAGGCAGCTTCTCTCACGCCGAACATGATACGCGGAATGCACAACGAAGATAATAAAAAAAACTAAAAATATATATGCTGACGATTGCAAAAATACAGCATGCGAGAAGACAATAAAAAAGAAATATGAAGTGCAAAAGGTCGAAGCTTAAAGGGGGAAAGCGTCGAGGATGAAGGACGAAGGAACGTTGAGTCATAACAAAGGGGGGTGGAGGGGGGAACAACTTGGAAACGAAAGTAATGCCAGAGAAGGAAACGGAGAACAGGTAACCGGGAAGAACGGGGGAAAGGGGAGAACTTGACCTGGGGAAAAAAAAGACAACCGGGGTCAGGGACAAGGAAGAGCAAGAACCGGGAAGGGTCAAGAAAAGGGAAGAACAAAGTAGGAGGTAAGACATTGTGCGGTGAACGAAGTGAAGCTCATACACTTTTTTTTTTTTTTTTTTTTTTTTGCTCCCTATAGCGCCAGTAGGCTTTCTTGAGGGGTAGAATAGACGACTCCAGCCGGTTAGTGGCGCAGGGGAATTTTATTTATAGATGCTGCCGTGATTTATGATTCTTTCTTGGCCCATGCTGCCCCCCCAGTGCTCTACATGACTGAAGTTGCTGAAGAGATAAAGAAATATTATTAAGTGAAGAAAGTCAGAGAAAAAAAAACATTGTTCCGCGTCTTGGGTTCTAGAAAGAAAAGGAGGATGCGAACAACAGGAAGGAGGGTCCATTCGTCGCCGCGCCCCGCCCACCTCTAAATGAAAGAGACTTTTTTCCATCTGAAGTAACATCCGTCGCAACACTTTCCTATATTTTGCATAGGTATAGTAAAGTAAGCAGCAACCCCTCTCTTTCACTTATAAGAAATCCATTAATTAAACAAAGCAAAGCAGTCCTGTGTCGTCGTTGTACCCTTCCCATGCACCAGTACACGATGCCAGCACACTCTGCACACGTCAGCATCCTCAGAATTTTCAGCATCATCAGCCACCAGAAGAGAAAAGTCAGAAGTTGTATAGAGATAAATAAAAATAAAAATATATAAATTTCACTACTCTCTCTCTCTCTCTCTCTCTCTCTCTCTCTCTCTCTCTCTCTCTCTCTCCTCCTCTTCAGCACCTATGCCAAGAATCAAAGAAGGATGGTAACACCTGAAGCACAGTCAACATTCTCACCCATAGGGAAAGAGGAAGGCATCTGAAGGTTCAAAGAAGTAAGAGGGAAGGAAAAGCTCATCAGTAACCATATAGGACTTTTTCATTCCTCAGCACCAATCCTAAGTACCACTAAGGGAATCAGCACCAGTGAAAGATGTTGACAGGATCATCAGCAGAAAACGTATGTTTACTTGCTTTGAAACTAGGATTTTGTGTATGTAAATGAAACTACAGAACAAATGTTACCACTTATAGTTGTTTTTGCTATTGTTGTTATTGTTGTTGTTGTTGTTGTTGTTGTTGTTGTTGTTGTTGTTGTTGTTGTTGTTGTTGTTGCTGTTGTTGTTGTTGTTGCTGTTGTTGTTGCTATTGGTGGTGGTGGTGGTGGTGTGAAGAGATCATGGAGGAAAAATGTTTTAGCTATCGCCAGTTTTTTTTTTTTTTTTCTTTTTTCTTTTTTTTTTTTTTTGGTAGGACAACAGGACAGTGTTTATGTGACGTGCACTGCTTCATATAATTTTTTTCTGTAAGGGAAACAGAAGTTTCTAATTAATTTCTATATTTTCAACGAATATAGGAAAGTGTCGCGACAGACCTTCCTGCCGATGGAAAAGTCACGCCGGTTTAGAGATGGACGACGCGCGGCGTGCATGGGCTTCCCTTCCTGCTGTTTGGACCCAGGACACGAAACAATGTTTTTTTCTGATTTTTTTCAGTTAATAATTAATATTTGTTTATCTCTTCAGTGTATGAGTGCAAGGTTCACCTCGCCCATCGACACACGCGCACACAGCCGCGGCAGTGGGGCGGGGTGGGGGGTGGGAGACGGGGCAAGAGTTACGGCTGAGGCCAAAAGAAAACATATTATTTTCATATCCAGCATCAGACGGACGCGACAAAGTGCTGAGCCACGTTGAGTAAAGGTTGGGAAAGGGGGAAAACTGAACGATGGGGGCGGGGAGGAGGGGAAATGCAATACCGGGAAGACGGCAGTCCTAGGTCACGAAGTCAGTGACTGAGTGAGGGTGGGGGCGGGGCGGGGCGGGGCTGGAGGGTCGAGGAGACTGAAGGACGGGACAGCAGCTCCAGGAGTATAAAGCGAGCGACACGCTGGTTTGGGCATCAGTGTGCTCCTTCTGCTGCTGCTGTTACTTCGGTGCTTACAACAGTGACGACGATGGTAAACACACTCACTCTTCCTCCTAGACACGCTTCCTTTGCCTTGCTTGATAAAAAACAAAGAAAAGAAAAAATAATACTCACACTCAGTTATTTTCAATGTCAGCGGAAACTATGTAAATCTCACTTTAACTTTTTTTTTTCTATTCTGTGTTGCAACGAAATAAACAATAATGGTAAACACACTTCCCTTTCCTTGCTAGATACGACGACAGAAAAAAAAAGAACGTTTAAACCCCTCGTAACATTACGGGAGGCAATTTTATTCACACTTCCCTTATCCTCTGCCCTGCCTGTTTGTTGCAATGAAAGAAATAATAATGCCAATCGGACTCGGTTTTCAGCTTCCCTTGCATGAATATCAATAATGGTAACTTCCCCCTCTTCCAATTGCGTTTCTTGAATGTTACCCCCCCCCCACAACAAACAAGAACAATAGTGAATGCACTCGTGTTCTCTCACAATAACAAACGTAAAAAAACTTGTGAACACTATCCCGCGCACTCCCTCGCCAAACATCCGCATCACCCTCACAGGCGCCTCCCTCTCCCTCCCTCACTTCAGCCTAACACACGGCTCATAAGTCTGGTCTGCCCTTCAACTCCCTTCTCAAGGTAACCTCATGTGTCCCGCCTGACTGCCGGGTAACTGTGCTACCACAAGGGACGTCTATCTGTCTACCCTCCCTTCCCACTGTTCCCTGACTCGTGCCGTGCCCACAGCGTGTCCTGGCCGTGCTGTGTGTGCTGGTGCTTATGGCCGTCGCCGTGCTGGCTGGTGGCGGATACGGTGGCTTTGGCGGCGGCGGAGGCTTCAGGGGCGGGTCAGGCGGCGGCGGCCGAGGCTTCGGAGGCGGCGGCCGAGGCTTCGGCGGCGGCGGATTTGGCGATAAGGGCTTCGGCGGCGGCGGCTTTGGCGGTAAGGGCTTCGGCGGAGGCGGATTCAGCAGTAAGTGTGAAGCAATGAACAAAAAAACACAAGGAGGCTGAAAGAGGCGAGTCAGCCCATACAAGGCGATGCATTCTAGTAAACAGTGACAGTCAACTCACGATCCATATACTTCTCCGGCTTCCCCGGCTGTTTGGTGGCTACGCCGGCGAGAGGCGGATGACAGGCCTACTCTGATTATCTTTTTCCAAAACCAGGCTTGGGAGGCGGCAAGGGCTTCGGCGGCGGTGGCTCCGGTGGATTCGGTGGCTCTGGTGGATTCGGTGGTGGTGGATCCGGTGGTGGTGGATTCGGTGGCAAGGGCGGCTACTACGGTGAGTTGGGGGACGGAGGGGTGCGGGGGGCAGGGAAGGGAGGAGACAGTGGGGTGCCGTGAGAGCGGTGCAGTTACTATAGACACAGGCCAACTGGGGTGAGGACAGTCCCCTCGGCGGAGAAGCAGCAGCGGGACTGACGTGCCCTTGTCTCCACAGGCTGAGGCGACATACCCGACACGCCCACGGCCCAGCGCTGCCCTGCTGGTGACGACGGAGGCGGCGGCGGCGGCAAAGCAAATGTATATGATATTGAATTAGACGAGGAATAAAACCACCTAATTTTGTGTCGCTTTTGCATTTTTTGGTCCCTTTTGGCAGCGCGGGAAGGAATGATTGGTTGACTGGATATATGCATGGCGCCGCAATTACAGTGGTCATATGGCGCCGAGCATAATATCAGAAGTAAAGTCATAAATATATAAAAAAAAAAAAACAGTCAAAAGAGGATGATAAAAAAGGATGATAAAAAATCGAAAAACAGCATAGTGTGGGGAGGAGAGTGTGAAGGTGTTCCTTAAGGCTCTACACTACTCCTCAGCACTTATCTTAGCCAGTAATAGGAAAGCAGCACCCTCAGCATCCTCCCAGCATCAGCATCACCCGAAAAAAAACGAGGAAAAGTGCCTATGCCATAGGCACGGTCAACATTATCACCCATAGGGAAAGAGGAAGGCGTCTGAAGGTTTAAAGACGTAAGAGGGAAGAAAAAGTTCACCAGTAACCATGTAGGACTCTCTCTCCAGCAGAAAATATTTCAAAAGATTGCTTGAAATTAGTTTTTTTTAATAAGACTAAAGCACAAGCGTTACCATTTATGTTTACTGTTGCTGCAGTTGTTGTTGTTGTTGTTTTTGTTGTTGTTGCTGTTGTTGTTGTTGTGTGAAGAGACCATGAAAAAAATATGCTTTTGTTGTTGCCAGTAAATCACTATTTGCTAAGAGGGCACCGGGACAGTGATTATGTGACGTGCATTGCTTCATATAATGGATTTTTTGTAAGTGAAACATAAGGCTTTCTGCTTATTTTTCTACATTTACACAAAATACAGGAGACTGCTGCGACAGACGTTACTGCCGATGGAAAAGTCACGACCGTTTAGAGGTGGGCGGGGCGCGGTGACGGATGGGCTCCCCTTCCTCATGTTCACATCCTCCTTTTTCATCCCAGACCCAAGACACGGAACAATGTTTTATTTCTGATTTTTTTTCAGTTGATAATTAATATTTCTTTATCTCTTCAGTGCATGAGTGTGAGGTTCACCTCGCCCACCGCTACAAACACGCACACAGCCGCGGCAAGGGGGTGGGGGGGGCAACAGTTACGGCTGAAGTCAAAAGAAAACATCATATTTTCATATCTAGCATCAGAATGACGGCAGTCCTAGGTCGGGGTTGGCTGGAGGGTGAAGGAGACTGAAGGGCGGGACAGAGGCTCGAGGGAGTATAAAGCGAGCGATACGCTGGCTTGGAAATCAGTGTGCTCCTTCTGCTGCTGCTGTTACTTCGGTGCTGACAACAGTGACGACGATGGTAAACACACTCACTCTTCCTCCTAGACACACACTCCCCTTGCCTTCCTTGAACAAAACAAAGAAAAGAAAAAATACTCACACTCAAACACTTTCAGTGTCAGCGGAAACCATGTTACTCCCACTTTCCCTTTTCTTTGCTATCCTTGTTTGTTGCAACGAAAGAAACAATAATGGTAAACACACTTCGCTTTCCTTGCTATATACAACGACGGAAACAAAACAAAAAAACACTCCACATCATCAGCGGAAATAATATTAATCACACTTCCCTTTTCCTCTGCTCTGCTTCTTTGTAGCAATGAAAGAAATAATAATGGCAATCACACTCCGGTTTTCAGCTTCCCATACAACTATAGCAACAATGGTAGAATCTCTCCCCCCTCTCATTGCGTTTCTTGAATGTTAACCCACCCCCCTCCCCTCCGTTTTCATACTCGGACCCACAACAAACAAGAACAATAGTGAATGCACTCGTGTTCTCTCACAATAACAAACGTAAAAAAAAAATTGTGAACACTATCCCGTGCTCGCCCTCGCCAAACATCCGCAAAACATCCCCTGAGCCAAACACGCGGCTCATAAGTCTGTTCTGCCATTCAACTCACTCCTCAAAGTAACCTCACGTGTCCCGCCTGACTGTCGGGTTACTGTGCTACAACGGGGGACATCTGTCTGTCTAACCTCCCCTCCCACTGTTCCCTGACTTGCGCAGTGCCCACAGCGTGTCCTGGCCGTGCTGTGTGTGCTGGTGCTGATGGCCGTCGCCGTGCTGGCTGGTGGCGGATACGGTGGCTTTGGCGGCGGCGGAGGATTCAGGGGCGGGTCAGGCGGCGGCGGCCGAGGCTTCGGAGGCGGCGGCCGAGGCTTAGGCGGCGGCCGAGGCTTCGGCGGCGGCCGAGGCTTCGGCGGCGGCGGCTTTGGCGGTAAGGGCTTCGGCGGCGGCGGATTCAGCAGTAAGTGTGAAGCAATGAACACAAAAACACAAGGAAGCTGAAAGAGGCGAGTCAGCCCATACAAGGCGATGCATTCTATTTTTTTTTTTTTTTTTTTTATATATATATATAGCAAACAGTGACAGTTAACTCTCGATCCATGTACTTCTCCGGCTTCCCCGGCTGTTTGGTGGCTACGCCGGCGAGAGGCGGATGCCAGGCCTACTCTGATTATCTTTTTCCAAAACCAGGCTTTGGAGGCGGCAAGGGCTTCGGCGGCGGTGGCGGATTCGGTGGCAAGGGCGGCTACTACGGTGAGTTGCGGGACGGAGAGGTGCGGGGGGCTGGGAAGGGAGGACACAGTGGGGTGCCGTGAGAGCGGTGCAGTTACTATAGACACAGGCCAACTGGGGTGAGGACAGTCCCCTCGGCGGAGAAGCAGCAGCGGGACTGACGTGCCCTTGTCTCCACAGGCTGAGGCGACACACCCGACACGCCCACGGCCCAGCGCTGCACTGCTGGTGACGACGGAGGCGGCGGCGGCGGCAAAGCAAATGTATATGATATTGAATTAGACGAGGAATAAAACCACCTAAATTTGTGTCGCTTTTGCATTTTTTGGTCCCTTTTGGCAGCGCGGGAAGGAATGATTGGTTGACTGGGATATATATGCATGGCGCCGCAATCACAGTGGTCATATGGCGCCGAGCATAATATCAGAAGTAAAGTCATATATATAAAAAAAAAAAAGTCAAAAGAGTCTCTCCCTCCTCAGCACCAATCCTAAGCACCACTAAGGGAATCAGCACACTTCCTAAGCACCAGTAATGGATGTCAGCAAGATCACCAGCAGAAAATATTTCAAAAGATTGCTTGAAATTAGCTTTTTTTAATAGGACTAAAGCACAAGCGTTACCATTTACGGTTGTTGTTGCTGTAGTTGTTGTTTTTGTTGTTGTTGTTGTTGTTGTTGTTGTTGTTGCTGTTGTTGTTGTTGTTGTTGTTGTTGTTGCTGCAGTTGTTGTTGTTGTTGTTGTTGTTGTTGTTGTTGTGTGAAGAGACCATGAAAAGAATATGCTTTTGTTACTGCCAGTAAATCACTTTTTGCTAGGAGGGCACCGGGACAGTGATTATGTGACGTGCATTGCTTCATATAATGGATTTTTTGTAAGTGAAACATAAGGCTTTCTGCTTATTTTTCTACATTTACACAAAATACAGGAGACTGCTGCGACAGACGTTACTGCCGATGGAAAAGTCACGACCGTTTAGAGGTGGGCGGGGCGCGGTGACGGATGGGCTCCCCTTCCTCATGTTCACATCCTCCTTTTTCATCCCAGACCCAAGACACGGAACAATGTTTTATTTCTGATTTTTTTTTTTCAGTTGATAATTAATATTTGTTTATCTTTTCAGTCCATGAGTGTGAGGTTCACCTCGCCCACCGCTACACACACGCACACAGCCGCGGCAAGGGGGCGGGGCGGGCGGGGGGCGGGGGGGGGGGAGCAAGAGTCACGGCTGAGGTCAAAAGAAAACATCCTATTTTCATATCCAGCATCAAAATGACGCGACAAAGTGCTGAGCCACGCTGAGTAAAGGTTGGGAAAGGGGGAAAACTGAACGAGGCGGGCGAGGAGGGAGTGGACGGCGATACCGGGAAGACGGCAGTCCTAGGTCACGAAGACAGCGGCTGCGTGAGGGTGAGGGCGGGGCGGGGCGGGCTGGAGGGTGGAGGAGCCTGAAGGGCGGGACAGAGGCTCGAGGGAGTATAAAGCGAGCGACACGCTGGGTTGGAAATCAGTGTGCTCCTTCTGCTACTGCTGTTACTTCGGTGCTGACAACAGTGACGACAATGGTAAACACACTCACTCTTCATCCTAGACACACACTTTCCTTGCCTTGCTTGAAACAAAACAAAGAAAAGAAAAAAATACTCACACTCAAACACTTTCAGTGTCAGCGGAAACCATGTTACTCTCACTTTCCCTTTTCTTTGCTATCCTTGTTTGTTGCAACGAAAGAAACAATAATGGTAAACACACTTCGCTTTATTTGCTATATACAACGACGGAAATAAAACAAAAAAGCACTCCACATCATCAGCGGGAACAATATTAATCACACTTCCCTTTTCCTCAGCTCTGCTTCTTTATTGCAATGAAAGAAATATTAATGGCAATCACACTCCGGTCTTCAGCTTCCCATACAACTATACCAACAATGGTAGCCTCCCTCCCCCCCTCATTGCGTTTCTTGAATGTTAACCCACCCCCCTCCCCTCCGTTTTCATACTCGGACCCACAACAAACAAGAACAATAGTGATTGCACTCGTGTTCTCACAATAACAAACGTAAAAAAAACTTGTAAACACTATCCCGTGCTCTCCCTCGCCAAACATCTGCACCACCCTCACAGGCGCCTCCCTCTCTCTTCCTCCCCTGAGCCAAACACACGGCTCATAAGTCTGTTCTGCCATTCAACTCACTCCTCAAGGTAACGTCATGTATCCCGCCTGACTGTCGGGTTACTGTGCTACAATGAGGGATGTCTGTCTGTCTAGCCTCCCTTCCCCTGTTCCCTGACTCGCGCCGTGCCCACAGCGTGTCCTGGCCGTGCTGTGTGTGCTAGTGCTGATGGCCGTCGCCGTGATGGCTGGTGGCGGATACGGTGGCTTTGGCGGCGGCGGAGGCTTCAGGGGCGGGTCCGGCGGCGGCGGCCGAGGCTTCGGCGGCGGCGGCTTTGGCGGTAAGGGCTTCGGCGGCAGCGGATTCAGCAGTAAGTGTGAAGTAATGAACACAAAAACACAAGGAGGCTGAATGAGGCGAGTCAGCCCATACAAGGCGATGCATTCTAGTAAACAGTGACAGTCAACTCACGATCCATGTATTTCTCCGGCTTCCCCGGCTGTTTGGTGGCTACGCCGGCGAGAGGCGGATGCCAGGCCTACTCTGATTATCTTTTTCCAAAACCAGGCTTGGGAGGCAGCAAGGGCTTCGGCGGCGGTGGCTCCAGCGGCGGTGGATTCGGTGGCTCCGGTGGATTCGGTGGCTCCGGTGGATTCGGTGGCTCCAGTGGATTCGATGATGGCGGATTCGGTGGTGGCGGATCCGGTGGTGGCGGATTCGGTGGCAAGGGCGGCTACTACGGTGAGTTGCGGGACGGGGAAGTGTGGGGGAAAGGGAAGGGAGGAGACAGTGGGGTGCCGTGAGAGCGGTGCAGTTACTATAGACACAGGCCAACTGGGGTGAGTACAGTCCCCTCGGCGGAGAAGCAGCAGCGGGACTGACGTGCCCTTGTCTCCACAGGCTGAGGCGACACACCCGACACGCCCACGGCCCAGCGCTGCCCTGCTGGTGACGACGGAGGCGGAGGCGGCGCCAAAGTAAATGTATATGGAATTGAATTAGACGAGGAATAAAACCACCTAAATTTGTGTCGCTTTTGCATTTTTTGGTCCCTTTTGGCTGCGTGGGAAGGAATGATTGGTTGACTGGGATATATATGCATGGCGCCGCAGTTACAGTGGTCATATGGCGCCGAGTAATACCAGAGGTAAATTCATAAATATATTAAAAAAAAAGTCAAAAGAGGATGATAAAAATTCCAAAAACAGTATAGTGTGGGGAGGAGGGAATGAAGGCGTTCCTTAAGGCTCTACACTACTTCTCAGCACTTATCTTATCCAGTAATAGGAAAGAAGCACCCTCAGCATCCTCCCAGCATCAGCATCACCCGAAAAAACGAGGAAAAGTCTACAGAAATATGATTAAAAAGACCCATCAGTTTCACAAGACACTTCCCATCTCTTCACCACCTTCCAGCACTAGCGAAGAATGTCAGCACACTCAGCACCATAAGTATATTCAGCATCCTCAGCATAACCACTCGCCAGCAAGAGAAGAACCCCTCTACAGCCTTCACTCAGCACATAGGTCGGTAATTTTAGACCTTCTGCCTCTTACATCAACTATTTCCACAGGCCAAAAAGGGGATTAATCGTATTTTCATGAGCGTTTCTTTAGGTTCATGGTACAGAAGAAGGCTCAAACTACCACCCCGGCCATTAAACTACCCCTGGAAATGCCCAAAACGCCTACGAAAGCCATGTCAAATAGGTGTGCTTGGACGACGAAAAGTTTAATAATAAGACCCAAATATATCAACTCCTCCTTGCCTCTAATTCTTGTTATTTTTATTTTTATTCTTTTACAGCAAGAGCAAGGGAAGTAACTCAAGGATAAAATAAAGGAAAAAACGGCCAGGCTGGACACTGCTAACACCAAATAAAACAGGACAAGAGGACAAAAGAGAGGTCAATCTCGGTTGGCGCGTACCTTGTTAGTGTTGTAAGTGCTGTGTTAGTGTTGTTCTGAAATTCAGAAAGAGGAACGTCAGAAGTTGTATAGAGATAAATAAAAATATATAAATTCCACGACTCTCTCTCCCTCTCTCTCTCTCTCTTGCAGCCAACTGTAAAAATAATCCGAAATCCTTCTTCAGTTACATAAACAGCAGAAAGGCGATCAGAAGTGGAATTGGACCCTTAACAAACAGCGATGGTGCACTAGTGACTGACAGCCAACACGTTGCAAACCTATTAAACAATTACTTTTCATCGGTGTTTAATACTAACAGTCCTCCCACCACTACAACCAACACCAGTACTAATGTAAACCCCGAACATGCATTGCCTAACTTTGAAATAAAAACCGATGAAGTCCTTAAAGCCCTCCAATCACTTCAAACAAATAAAAGTCCTGGACCTGACAAAGTATATCCTACTCTGCTCAAAGAAACATAGAGCGAATTACTCTCCTCCCTCACAACCGTATTCAATATGTTCTTCCGACAATGCATCGTCCCTTCGGATTGAAAAAAGGCTAACGTGACACCGATTTTTAAGAAATGAGACAAAAAAGTACCAGGTAATTACAGGCCCATTAGTCTAACTTCGGTTGTAGATAAGCTACTTCAGAGCATAATTAGAGACACAATTGTGAGTTACCTTGAAAGCCACTCATTAATTGGGGACTCACAACTTGGCTTCCGTAACAAAAGATCCTGCCTATCAAACCTCTTCACGGTTTATGACGTAACCAAATCACTGGACGTAATCTATCTTGATTTCCAGAAAGCGTTTGATAAAGTCCCACATCATAAATTACTTTACAAATTAAAACAAATAGGTATTGACGGTCAAGTACACCAATGGATCGCGAATTGGTTGAACAACAGACAACAAAGAATGGTGACTGACGGATTTAACTCAGAATGGGCGCCGGTCACTAATGGCGTCCCTCAGGGCTCGGTTCTTGTCCCAGTGCTCTTCATTATTTACATCAACGATGTGGATGTTGGACTCAATAATCGCATTAGTAAATTTGCAGACGACACAAACATTGGTAACTCGGTTCACACTGACGAAGACAGGCAAAGACTCCATGAGGACTTGCACAAAATTTCAGCTTGGTCTGATAGATGGGAGATGCCCTTTAACGTAGACAAGTGCCAGGTCCATCAAGTTGGAACAAGGAATAAGAAGTTCGATTACGAAATAAGCGGCGTTAAACTCAAAAGCGTTCAATGCGTTAAGGTCTTGGGGGTTAAAATCGCTTCAAACCTCAAATTCTCACAGCAATGCATCGATGCAGCAAATAAAGCGAACAGAATGTTGGGCTTCATTAAAAGAAACTTTTTATACAAGAATAAAGATGTAATACTTCCACTCTACAATAGCTTAGTCAGACCCCACTTGGAATATGCAGTACAGTTTTGGTCTCCCCACCATGCAAAAGACATTGCTAAATTAGAAGGTGTTCAGCGTCGGACAACAAAAATGATCCCTTCCTTGCGCAACAAATCTTACGAAGAAAGGCTTTCCACCCTTAACATGTTCTCTCTTAAGAAACGTCGCCTCCGTGGAAAACTGATCGAATGTTTTAATATACTTAATGGTTTCACGAATGTAGACAGATCAACATTGTTTATGATCGATGACACTTTGCGTACGAGGAACAATGGCGTTAAACTCAAATGTAGACAAGTAAATTCAGACTGCACCAAATTTTTCATCATCAACGTTGTAGTGCGAGAATGGAATAAGCTCCCACCGTCAGTGGTCCAGTGTAACACGATTGACTCCTTCAAAAACAAGCTCGACCGTCACTTCCTTCAACTTAATATCAACTAGAGTTGAAATGCAACGTTTTGCAGCCTTCTGATTAATGTAGAATCACTTAGGTTTAAGGACAGACCATCTAGTCTGGACAATGGGGTCTATGTGGTCTGATTTTGTGTAAATCTATGTAAATCTATGTAAATCTCTCTCTCTCTCTCTCTCTCTCTCTCTCTCTTCAGCACCTATGCCATAGGCACGGTCAACATTCTCACCCACAGGGAAAGAGGAAGGCGTCTGAAGAGACGTAAGAGGGAAGAAAAAGT
Organism: Eriocheir sinensis; assembly: GCF_024679095.1. NCBI lineage: Eukaryota > Metazoa > Arthropoda > Malacostraca > Decapoda > Varunidae > Eriocheir > Eriocheir sinensis. Next base: position 16,534,009 of record NC_066544.1, read on the forward strand.
TCACCAGTAACCATGTAGGACTCTCTCTCCCTATTCAGCACCAATCCTAAGCACCACTAAGGGAATCAGCACACTTCCTTAGCACCAGTAATGGATGTCAACAAGATCACCAGCAGAAAATATTTCAAAAGATTGCTTGAAATTAGTTTTTTTTTAATAGGACTAAAGCACAAGCGTTACCATTTACGGTTGTTGTTGCTGTAGTTGTTGTTGTTGTTGTTGTTGTTGTTGTTGTTGTTGTTGTTGTTGCTGCTGCTGCTGCTGCTGTTGTTCTTGTTGTTGTTGTTGTTGTTGCTGCAGTTGTTGTTGTTGTTGTTGTTGTTGTGTGAAGAGACCATGAATAGAAAATGCTTTTGTTATTGCCAGTAAATCACTTTTTGCTAGGAGGGCAACAGGACAGTGATTATGTGATGTGCATTGCTTCATATAATGGATTTTTTGTAAGTGAAACATAAGGCTTTCTGCTTATTTTTCTACATTTACACAAAATACAGGAGACTGCTGCGACAGACGTTACTGCCGATGGAAAAGTCACGACCGTTTAGAGGTGGGCGGGGCGCGGTGACGAATGGGCTCCCCTTCCTCATGTTCACATCCTCCTTTTTCATCCCAGACCCAAGACACGGAACAATGTTTTATTTCTGATTTTATTTTTCAGTTGATAATTAATATTTGTTTATCTTTTCAGTCCATGAGTGTGAGGTTCACCTCGCCCATCGCTACACACACGCACACAGCCGCGGCAGGGGGGGGGGGGGGGGGGAGCAAGAGTCACGGCTGAGGTCAAAAGAAAACATCATATTTTCATATCCAGCATCAAAATGACGCGACAAAGTGCTGAGCCACGCTGAGTAAAGGTTGGGAAAGGGGAAAAACTGAACGAGGAGGGCGCGGAGGGAGTGGACGGCGATACCGGGAAGACGGCAGTCCTAGGTCACGAAGACAGCGGCTGCGTGGGGGTGGGGGCGGGGCGGGGCGGGCTGGAGGGTGGAGGAGCCTGAAGGGCGGGACAGTGGCTCGAGGGAGTATAAAGCGAGCGACACGCTGGGTTGGAAATCAGTGTGCTCCTTCTGCTACTGCTGTTACTTCGGTGCTGACAACAGTGACGACAATGGTAAACACACTCACTCTTCATCCTAGACACACACTTTCCTTGCCTTGCTTGAAACAAAACAAAGAAAAAAAAAATACTCACACTCAAACACTTTCAGTGTCAGCGGAAACCATGTTACTCTCACTTTCCCTTTTCTTTGCTATCCTTGTTTGTTGCAACGAAAGAAACAATAATGGTAAACACACTTCGCTTTCCTTGCTATATACAACGACGGAAACAAAACAAAAAAGCACTCCACATCATCAGCGGGAACAATATTAATCACACTTCCCTTTTCCTCTGCTCTGCTTCTTTGTTGCAATGAAAGAAATATTAATGGCAATCACACTCCGGTCTTCAGCTTCCCATACAACTATAGCAACAATGGTAGCCTCTCTCCCCCCCTCATTGCGTTTCTTGAATGTTAACCCACCCCCCTCCCCTCCGTTTTCATACTCGGACCCACAACAAACAAGAACAATAGTGATTGCACTCGTGTTCTCACAATAACAAACGTAAAAAAAAATTGTAAACACTATCCCGCGCTCTCCCTCGCCAAACATCTGCACCACCTTCACAGGTGCCTCCCTCTCTCTTCCTCCCCTGAGCCAAACACACGGCTCATAAGTCTGTTCTGCCATTCAACTCACTCCTCAAGGTAACGTCATGTATCCCGCCTGACTGTCGGGTTACTGTGCTACAATGAGGGATGTCTGTCTGTTCCCTGACTCACAGCGTGTCCTGGTCGTGCTGTGTGTGCTGGTGCTGATGGCCGTCGCCGTGATGGCTGGAGGCGGATACGGTAGCTTTGGCGGCGGCGGAGGCTTCAGGGGCGGGTCCAGCGGCGGCGGCCGAGGCTTCGGAGGCGGCGGCCGAGGCTTCGGCGGCGGCGGCTTTGGCGGTAAGGGCTTCGGCGGCGGCGGATTCAGCAGTAAGTGTGAAGCAATGAACACAAAAACACAAGGAGGCTGAAAGAGGCGAGTCAGCCCATACAAGGCGATGCATTCTAGTAAACAGTGACAGTCAACTCACGATCCATGTACTTCTCCGGCTTTCCCGGCTGTTTGGTGGCTACGCCAGGCCAGGCCTACTCTGATTATCTTTTTCCAAAACCAGGCTTGGGAGGCAGCAAGGGCTTCGGCGGCGGTGGCTCCAGCGGCGGTGGATTCGGTGGCTCCGGTGGATTCGGTGGCTCCGGTGGATTCGATGATGGCGGATTCGGTGGTGGCGGATCCGGTGGTGGCGGATTCGGTGGCAAGGGCGGCTACTACGGTGAGTTGCGGGACGGGGAAGTGTGGGGGAAAGGGAAGGGAGGAGACAGTGGGGTGCCGTGAGAGCGGTGCAGTTACTATAGACACAGGCCAACTGGGGTGAGTACAGTCCCCTCGGCGGAGAAGCAGCAGCGGGACTGACGTGCCCTTGTCTCCACAGGCTGAGGCGACACACCCGTCACGCCCACGGCCCAGCGCTGCCCTGCTGGTGACGACGGAGGCGGAGGCGGCGGCAAAGTAAATGTATATGGAATTGAATTAGACGAGGAATAAAACCACCTAAATTTGTGTCGCTTTTGCATTTTTTGGTCCCTTTTGGCAGCGCGGGAAGGAATGATTGGTTGACTGGGATATATATGCATGGCGCCGCATTTACAATGGTCATATGGCGCCGAGCATAATACCAGAGGTAAATTCATAAATATATAAAAAAAAGTCAAAAGAGGATGATAAAAATTCGAAAAACAGTATAGAGGGAAGGAGGGAACGAAGGCGTTCCTTAAGGCTCTACACTACTCCTCAGCACTTATCTTATCCAGTAATAGGAAAGAAGCACCCTTAGCATCCTCCCAGCATCAGCAGCACCCGAAAAAACGAGGAAAAGTCTACAGAAATATGATTAAAAAGACCCATCAGTTTCACAAGACACTTTCCATCTCTTCACCACCTTCCAGCACTAGCGAAGAATGTCAGCACACTCAGCACCATAAGTATATTCAGCATCCTCAGCATAACCACTCGCCAGCAAGAGAAGAACGGCTCTACAGCCTTCACTCAGCACATAGGTCGGTAATTTTAGACCTTCTGCCTCTCACATCAACTATTTCCACAGGCCAAAAAGGGGATTAATCGTATTTTCATGAGCGTTTCTTTACGTTCATGGTACAGAAGAAGGCTCAAACTACCACCCCGGCCATTAAACTACCCCTGGAAATGCCCAAAACGCCTACGAAAGCCACGTCAAATAGGTGTGCTTGGACGACGAAAAGTTTAATAATAAGACCCAAATATATCAACTCCTCCTTGCCTCTAATTCTTGTTATTTTTTTTTATATTTTTTTTTACAGCAAGAGCAAGGGAAGTAACTCAAGGATAAAATAAAGGAAAAAACGGCCAGGCTGGACACTGCTAACACCAAATAAAACAGGACAAGAGGACAAAAGAGAGGTCAATCTCGGTTGGCGCGTGCTTTGTTAGTGTTGTAAGTGCTGTGTTAGTGTTGTTCTGAAATTCAGAAAGAGGAACGTCAGAAGTTGTATAGAGATAAATAAAAATATATAAATTCCACGACTCTCTCTCTCTCTCTCTCTCTCTCTCTCTCTCTCTCTCTCTCTCTCTCTCTCTCTCTCTCTCTCTCTCTCTCTCTCTTGCGGCCAACTGTAAAAATAATCCGAAATCCTTCTTCAGTTACATAAACAACAGAAAGGCGATCAGAAGTGGAATTGGACCCTTAACAAACAGCGATGGTGCACTAGTGACTGACAGCCAACACGTTGCAAACTTATTAAACAATTACTTTTCATCGGTGTTTAATACTAACAGTCCTCCCACCACTACAACCAACACCAGTACTAATGTAAACCCCGAACATGCATTGCCTAACTTTGAAATAAAAACCGATGAAGTCCTTAAAGCCCTCCAATCACTTCAAACAAATAAAAGTCCTGGACCTGACAAAGTATATCCTACTCTGCTCAAAGAAACATAGAGCGAATTACTCTCCTCCCTCACAACCGTATTCAATATGTTCTTCCGACAATGCATCGTCCCTTCGGATTGAAAAAAGGCTAACGTGACACCGATTTTTAAGAAATGAGACAAAAAAGTACCAGGTAATTACAGGCCCATTAGTCTAACTTCGGTTGTAGATAAGCTACTTCAGAGCATAATTAGAGACACAATTGTGAGTTACCTTGAAAGCCACTCATTAATTGGGGACTCACAACTTGGCTTCCGTAACAAAAGATCCTGCCTATCAAACCTCTTCACGGTTTATGACGTAACCAAATCACTTGACGTAATCTATCTTGATTTCCAGAAAGCGTTTGATAAAGTCCCACATCATAAATTACTTTACAAATTAAAACAAATAGGTATTGACGGTCAAGTACACCAATGGATCGCGAATTGGTTGAACAACAGACAACAAAGAATGGTGACTGACGGATTTAACTCAGAATGGGCGCCGGTCACTAATGGCGTCCCTCAGGGCTCGGTTCTTGGCCCAGTGCTCTCCATTATTTACATCAACGATGTGGATGTTGGACTCAATAATCGCATTAGTAAATTTGCAGACGACACAAAGATTGGTAACTCGGTTCACACTGACGAAGACAGGCAAAGACTCCATGAGGACTTGCACAAAATTTCAGCTTGGTCTGATAGATGGGAGATGCCCTTTAACGTAGACAAGTGCCAGGTCCATCAAGTTGGAACAAGGAATAAGAAGTTCGATTACGAAATAAGCGGCGTTAAACTCAAAAGCGTTCAATGCGTTAAGGTCTTGGGGGTTAAAATCGCTTCAAACCTCAAATTCTCACAGCAATGCATCGATGCAGCAAATAAAGCGAACAGAATGTTGGGCTTCATTAAAAGAAACTTTTTATACAAGAATAAAGATGTAATACTTCCACTCTACAATAGCTTAGTCAGACCCCACTTGGAATATGCAGTACAGTTTTGGTCTCCCCACCATGCAAAAGACATTGCTAAATTAGAAGGTGTTCAGCGTCGGACAACAAAAATGATCCCTTCCTTGCGCAACAAATCTTACGAAGAAAGGCTTTCCACCCTTAACATGTTCTCTCTTAAGAAACGTCGCCTCCGTGGAAAACTGATCGAATGTTTTAATATACTTAATGGTTTCACGAATGTAGACAGATCAACATTGTTTATGATCGATGACACTTTGCGTACGAGGAACAATGGCGTTAAACTCAAATGTAGACAAGTAAATTCAGACTGCACCAAATTTTTCATCACCAACGTTGTAGTGCGAGAATGGAATAAGCTCCCACCGTCAGTGGTCCAGTGTAACACGATTGACTCCTTCAAAAACAAGCTCGACCGTCACTTCCTTCAACTTAATATCAACTAGAGTTGAAATGCAACGTTTTGCAGCCTTCTGATTAATGTAGAATCACTTAGGTTTAAGGACAGACCATCTAGTCTGGACAATGGGGTCTATGTGGTCTGATTTTGTGTAAATCTATGTAAATCTATGTAAATCTCTCTCTCTCTCTCTCTCTCTCTCTCTCTCTCTCTCTCTCTCTTCAGCACCTATGCCATAGGCACGGTCAACATTCTCACCCACAGGGAAAGAGGAAGGCGTCTGAAGGTTTAAAGACGTAAGAGGGAAGAAAAAGTTCACCAGTAACCATGTAGGACTCTCTCTCCCTCCTCAGCACCAATCCTAAGCACCACTAAGGGAATCAGCACACTTCCTAAGCACCAGTAATGGATGTCAGCAAGATCACCAGCAGAAAATATTTCAAAAGATTGCTTGAAATTAGTTTTTTTTTAATAGGACTAAAGCACAAGCGTTACCATTTACGGTTGTTGTTGCTGTAGTTGTTGTTGTTGTTGTTGTTGTTGTTGTTGTTGTTGTTGTTGTTGTTGTTGTTGTTGTTGTTGTTGCTGCTGCTGCTGCTGTTGTTGTTGTTGTTGTTGTTGCTGCACTTGTTGTTGTTGCTGTTGTTGTTGTTGTTGTGTGAAGAGGCCATGAAAAGAAAATGCTTTTGTTATTGCCAGTAAATCACTTTTTGCTAGGAGGGCAACAGGACAGTGATTATGTGACGTGCATTGCTTCATATAATGGATTTTTTGTAAGTGAAACATAAGGCTTTCTGCTTATTTTTCTACATTTACACAAAATACAGGAGACTGCTGCGACAGACGTTACTGCCGATGGAAAAGTCACGACCGTTTAGAGGTGGGCGGAGCGCGGTGACGGATGGGCTCCCCTTCCTCATGTTCACATCCTCCTTTTTCATCCCAGACCCAAGACACGGAACAATGTTTTATTTCTGATTTTTTTTTCAGTTGATAATTAATATTTGTTTATCTTTTCAGTCCATGAGTGTGAGGTTCACCTCGCCCACCGCTACACACACGCACACAGCCGCGGCAAGGGGGGGGGCAAGAGTCACGGCTGAGGTCAAAAGAAAACATCATATTTTCATATCCAGCATCAAAATGACGCGACAAAGTGCTGAGCCACGCTGAGTAAAGGTTGGGAAAGGGGAAAAACTGAACGAGGAGGGCGAGGAGGGAGTGGACGGCGATACCGGGAAGACGGCAGTCCTAGGTCACGAAGACAGCGGCTGCGTGAGGGTGGGGACGGGGCGGGGCGGGCTGGAGGGTGGAGGAGCCTGAAGGGCGGGACAGAGGCTCGAGGGAGTATAAAGCGAGCGACACGCTGGGTTGGAAATCAGTGTGCTCCTTCTGCTACTGCTGTTACTTCGGTGCTGACAACAGTGACGACAATGGTAAACACACTCACTCTTCATCCTAGACACACACTTTCCTTGCCTTGTTTGAAACAAAACAAAGAAAAGAAAAAAATACTCACACTCAAACACTTTCAGTGTCAGCGGAAACCATGTTACTCTCACTTTCCCTTTTCTTTGCTATCCTTGTTTGTTGCAACGAAAGAAACAATAATGGTAAACACACTTCGCTTTCCTTGCTATATACAACGACGGAAACAAAACAAAAAAGCGCTCCACATCATCAGCGGGAACAATATTAATCACACTTCCCTTTTCCTCTGCTCTGCTTCTTTATTGCAATGAAAGAAATATTAATGGCAATCACACTCCGGTCTTCAGCTTCCCATACAACTATAGCAACAATGGTAGCCTCCCTCCCCCCCTCATTGCGTTTCTTGAATGTTAACCCACCCCTCCCCTCCGTTTTCATACTCGGACCCACAACAAACATGAACTCGTGTTCTCACAATAACAAACGTAAAAAAAAATTGTAAACACTATCCCGCGCTCTCCCTCGCCAAACATCTGCACCACCTTCACAGGCGCCTCCCTCTCTCTTCCTCCCCTGAGCCAAACACACGGCTCATAAGTCTGTTCTGCCATTCAACTCACTCCTCAAGGTAACGTCATGTATCCCGCCTGACTGTCGGGTTACTGTGCTACAATGAGGGATGTCTGTCTGTCTAACCTCCCTTCCCCTGTTCCCTGACTCGCACCGTGCCCACAGCGTGTCCTGGCCGTGCTGTGTGTGCTGGTGCTGATGGCCGTCGCCGTGATGGCTGGAGGCGGATACGGTAGCTTTGGCGGCGGCGGAGGCTTCAGGGGCGGGTCCAGCGGCGGCGGCCGAGGCTTCGGAGGCGGCGGCCGAGGCTTCGGCGGCGGCGGCTTTGGCGGTAAGGGCTTCGGCGGCAGCGGATTCAGCAGTAAGTGTGAAGCAATGAACACAAAAACACAAGGAGGCTGAAAGAGGCGAGTCAGCCCATACAAGGCGATGCATTCTAGTAAACAGTGACAGTCAACTCACGATCCATGTACTTCTCCGGCTTTCCCGGCTGTTTGGTGGCTACGCCAGGCCAGGCCTACTCTGATTATCTTTTTCCAAAACCAGGCTTGGGAGGCAGCAAGGGCTTCGGCGGCGGTGGCTCCAGCGGCGGTGGATTCGGTGGCTCCGGTGGATTCGGTGGCTCCGGTGGATTCGATGATGGCGGATTCGGTGGTGGCGGATCCGGTGGTGGCGGATCCGGTGGTGGTGGATTCGGTGGCAAGGGCGGCTACTACGGTGAGTTGCGGGACGGGGAAGTGTGGGGGAAAGGGAAGGGAGGAGACAGTGGGGTGCCGTGAGAGCGGTGCAGTTACTATAGACACAGGCCAACTGGGGTGAGTACAGTCCCCTCGGCGGAGAAGCAGCAGCGGGACTGACGTGCCCTTGTCTCCACAGGCTGAGGCGACACACCCGTCACGCCCACGGCCCAGCGCTGCCCTGCTGGTGACGACGGAGGCGGAGGCGGCAAAAAGTAAATGTATATGGAATTGAATTAGACGAGGAATAAAACCACCTAAATTTGTGTCGCTTTTGCATTTTTTGGTCCCTTTTGGCAGCGCGGGAAGGAATGATTGGTTGACTGGGATATATATGCATGGCGCCGCATTTACAATGGTCATATGGCGCCGAGCATAATACCAGAGGTAAATTCATAAATATATAAAAAAAAGTCAAAAGAGGATGATAAAAATTCGAAAAACAGTATAGAGGGAAGGAGGGAACGAAGGCGTTCCTTAAGGCTCTACACTACTCCTCAGCACTTATCTTATCCAGTAATAGGAAAGAAGCACCCTCAGCATCCTCCCAGCATCAGCAGCACCCGAAAAAACGAGGAAAAGTCTACAGAAATATGATTAAAAAGACCCATCAGTTTCACAAGACACTTTCCATCTCTTCACCACCATCCAGCACTAGCGAAGAATGTCAGCACACTCAGCACCATCAGTATATTCAGCATCCTCAGAATAACCACTCGCCAGCAAGAGAAGAACCCCTCTACAGCCTTCACTCAGCACACAGGTCGGTAATTTTAGACCTTCTGCCTCTCACATCAACTATTTCCACAGGCCGAAAAGGAGATTAATCGTATTTTCATGAGCGTTTCTTTAGGTTCATGGTACAGAAGAAGGCTCAAACTACCAACCCGGCCATTAATCTACCCCTGGAAATGCCCAAAACGCCAACAGAAGCCACGTCAAATTGGTGTGCTTGAGCGCCGAAAAGTTTAATAATAAGACCCAAATTGTTCAACTCCTCCTCGCCTCTAATTCTTGTTAAGTTTTTTTTTTTTTTTTTTTTTTTTACAGCAAGAGCAAGGGAAGTAACTCAAGGATAAAATAAAGGAAAAAACGGCCAGGCTGGACACTGCTAACACCAAATAAAACAGGACAAGAGGGCAAAAGAGAGGTCAATATCGGGTGGCGAGTGATTTGTTAGTGTTGTTAGTGCTGTGTTAGTGTTGTTCTGAAATTCAGAAAGAGGAAAGTCAGAAGTTGTATAGAGATAAATAAAAATATATAAATTCCACGACTCTCTCTCTCTCTCTCTCTCTCTTGCGGGCAACTGTAAAAATAATCCGAAATCCTTCTTCAGTTACATAAATAACAGAAAGGCGATCAGAAATGGAACTGGACCCTTAACAAACAGCGACGGTGCACTAGTGAATGACAGCCAACACGTTGCAAACCTATTAAACAATTACTTTTCATCGGTGTTTAATACTAACAGTCCTCCCACCACTACCACCAACACCAGTATTATTGGAAATCCCGAGCATGCATTGCCTAACTTTGAAATAACAACCGATGAAGTCCTTAAAGCCCTCCAATCACAGCAAACAAATAAAAGTCCTGGACCTGACAAAGTATATCCTACTCTGCTCAAAGAAACAAAGAGCGAAATACTCTCCTCCCTCACAACCGTATTCAGTATATCCTTGCGACAAGGCATCGTCCCTTCGGATTGGAAAAAGGCTAACGTGACACCGACTTTTAAGAAAGGAGACAAAAAAGTACCAGGTAATTACAGGTCCATTAGTCTCACTTCGGTTGTAGGAAAGCTACTTGAGAGCATAATAATTAGAGACAAAATTGTGAGTTACCTTGAAATCCACTCATTAATTGGGGATTCCAACATGGCTTCCGTAACAAAAGATCCTGCCTATCAAAACTATTAACCTTTTATAACGACCTCTTCACGGTTTATGACGTAACCAAATCACTGGACGTAGGTTATCTTGATTTCCAGAAAGCGTTTGATAAAGTCCCACATCATAAATTATTTTACAAATTAAAGTAAATAGGTATTGACGGTCAAGTACACCAATGGATCGCGAATTGGTTGAGCAAAGGACAACAAAGAGTGGTGATTGACGGATTTAACTCAGAGTGGGCGCCGGTCACTAGTGGCGTCCCTCAGGGCTCGGTTCTTGGCCCAGTGCTCTTCATTATTTACATCAACGATGTGGATGTTGGACTCAATAATCGCATTAGTAAATTTGCAGACGACACAAAGATTGGTAACTCGGTTCACACTGACGAAGACAGGCAAGGACTCCAAGAGGACTTGCACAAAATTTCAGCTCGGTCTGATAGATGGGAGATGCCCTTTAACGTAGACAAGTGCCAGATCCTTCAAGTTGGAACAAGGAATAAGAAGTTCAATTACGAAATAAGCGGCGTTAAACTCAAAAGCGTTCAGTGCGTTAAGGACTTGGGGGTCAAAATCGCGTCAAACCTCAAATTCTCACAGCAATGCATCGATGCAGCAAATAAAGCGAACAGAATGTTGGGCTTCATTAAAAGAAACTTTTTATACAAGAATAAAGATGTAATACTTCCACTCTAAAATAGTTTAGTCAGACCCCACTTGGAAGATGCGGTACAGTTTTGGTCTCCCCACCATGCAAAGGACATTGCTAAATTAGAAGGTATTCAGCGTCGGGCAACAAAAATGATCCCTTCCTTGCGCAACAAATCTTACGAAGAAAGGCTTTCCACCCTTAACATGTTCTCTCTTGAGAAACGTCGCCTCCGTGGAAAACTGATCAAATGTTTTAAAATACTTAATGGTTTCACGAATGTAGACGGAACAAAATTGTTTATGATCAATGACACTTTGCGTACGAGGAACAATGGCGTTAAACTCAAATGTAGACAAGTAAATTCAGACTGCACCAAATTTTTCTTCACCAACGTTGTAGTGCGGGAATGGAATAAGCTCCCACCGTCAGTGGTCCAGTGTAACACGATTGACTCCTTCAAAAACAAGCTCGACAGACCACCAAGTCTGGACCATGGAGAGTTGAAATGCAACGTTTCTCTCTCTCTCTCTCTCTCTCTCTCTCTCTCTCTCTCTCTCTCTCTCTCTCTCTCTCTCTCTCTCTCTCTCTCTCTCTCTCTCTCTCTCTCTCTCTTCAGCACCTATGCCATAGGCACGGTCAACATTCTCACCCATAGGGATAGATGAAGGCGTCTGAAGGTTTAAAGACGTAAGAGGGAAGAAAAAGTTCACCAGTAACCATGTAGGACTCTCTCTCCCTCCTCAGCACCAATCCTAAGCACCACTAAAGGAATCAGCACACTTCCTAAGCACCAGTAATGGATGTCAGCAAGACCACCAGCACACGCACACAGCCGTGGCAGGGGGGCGGGGGGGCAAAAGTTACGGCTGAAGTCAAAAGAAAACATCATATTTTCATATCCAGCATGAGAAGGACGCGACAAAGTGCTGAGCCACACTAAGTAAAGGTTGGGAAATGGGGAAAACTGGACGAGGGGGGCGAGGAGGGAGTGGACGGCGATACCGGGAAGACGGCAGTCCTAGGTCACGAAGACAGCGGCTGAGTGAGGGTGGGGGCGGGGCGGGGAGGGCTGGAGGGTGGAGGAGCCTGAAGGGCGGGACAGAGGCTCGAGGGAGTATAAAGCGAGCGATACGCTGGCTTGGAAATCAGTGTGCTCCTTCTGCTGCTGCTGTTACTTCGGTGCTGACAAAAGTGACGACAATGGTAAACACACTCACTCTTCATCCTAGACACACACTTCCCTTGTCTTCCTTGAACAAAACAAAGAAAAGAAATAGTACTCACACTCAAACACTTTCAGTGTCAGCGGAAACCATGTTACTCTAACTTTCCCTTCTCTTTGCTATCCTTGTTTGTTGCAACGAAAGAAATAATATTGGTAAACACACTTCGCTTTCCTTTCTATATACAACGACGGAAACAAAACAAAAAAGCACTCCATATCATCAGCGGGAACAATATTAATCACACTTCCCTTTTCCTCAGCTCTGCTTCTTTGTTGCAATGATATAAATAATAATGGCAATCACACTCCGGTTTTCAGCTTCCCATACAACTATAGCAACAATGGTAGCCTCTCTCCCCCTCTCATTGCGTTTCTTGAATGTTAACCCACCCCCCTCCCCTCCGTTTTCATACTCGGACCCACAACAAACAAGAACAATAGTGAATGCACTCGTGTTCTCTCACAATAACAAGCGTAAAAAAACTTGTGAACACTATCCCTCGCCAAACATCCGCAACACCCTCACAGGCGCCTCCCTCTCTCTACCTCCCCTGAGTCAAACACACGGCTCATAAGTCTGTTCTGCCATTCAACTCACTCCTCAAGGTAACCTCATGTGTCCCGCTTGACTGCCGGGTTACTGTGCTACCACAAAGTGCGTCTATCTGTCTAACCTCCCTCCTACTGTTCCCTGACTCGCGCCGTGCCCACAGCGTGTCCTGGCCGTGCTGTGTGTGCTGGTGCTGATGGCCGTCGCCGTGATGGCTGGTGGCGGATACGGTGGCTTTGGCAGCGGCGGAGGCTTCAGGGGCGGGTCCGGCGGCGGCGGCCGAGGCTTCGGAGGCGGCGGCCGAGGCTTCGGCGGCGGCGGCTTTGGCGGTAAGGGCTTCGGAGGCGGAGGCGGATTCAGCAGTAAGTGTGAAGCAATGAACACAAAAACACAAGGAGGCTGAATGAGGCGAGTCAGCCCATACAAGGCGATGCATTCTAGTAAACAGTGACAGTCAACTCACGATCCATGTACTTCTCCGGCTTCCCCGGCTGTTTGGTGGCTACGCCGGCGAGAGGCGGATGCCAGGCCTACTCTGATTATCTTTTTCCAAAACCAGGCTTGGGAGGCGGCAAGGGCTTCGGCGGCGGTGGCTCCAGCGGCGGTGGATTCGGTGGCTCCGGTGGATTCGGTGGCTCCGGTGGATTCGGTGGGTCCGGTGGATTCGGTGATGACGGATTCGGTGGTGGTGGATTCGGTGGCAAGGGCGGGTACAACGGTGAGTTGCGGGACGGAGGGGTGCGGGGGGCAGGGAAGGGAGGAGACAGTGGGGTGCCGTGAGAGCGGTGCAGTTACTATAGACACAGGCCAACTGGGGTGAGTACAGTCCCCTCCTCGGAGAAGCAGCAGCGGGACTGACGTGCCCTTGTCTCCACAGGCTGAGGCGACACACCCGACACGCCCACGGCCCAACGCTGCCCTGCTGGTGACGACAGAGGCGGCGGCAAAGTAAATGTATATGGAATTGAATTAGACGAGGAATAAAACCACCTAAATTTGTGTCGCTTTTGCATTCTTTGGTCCCTTTTGGCAGCGCGGGAAGGAATTATTGGTTGACTGGGATATATGCATGGCGCCGCAGTTACAGTGGTCATATGGCGCCGAGCATAATACCAGAGGTAAAGTCATAAATATATAAAAAAAAAAGTCAAAAAAGGATGATAAAATTTCGAAAAACCGCATATTGTGGGGAGGAGGGTGTGAAGGTGTTCCTTAAGGCTCTACACTACTCCTCAGCACTTATCTTAGCCAGTAATAAAAAAGCAGCACCCTCAGCATCCTCCCAGCATCAGCATCACCCGAAAAAACGAGGAAATCTAAAAATATAAGGAAAAATAAAAACATCACTATCACCGGATACTTTCCTTCTCTTCACTAGCAGTAAGCACCAACGAAGAATGTCAGCACACTAGGCATCATAAATATATTCAGCATCCTCAGCATAACCACTCGCCAGCAAGAGAAGAACGCCTCTACAGCCTTCACTCAGCACACAGGTCGGTAATTTTAGACCTTCTGCCTCTCACATCAACTATTTCCGCAGGCCTAAAAGGAGATTAATCGTATTTTCATGAGCGTTTCTTTAGGTTCATGGTACAGAAGAAGGCTCAAACTAAAACAGGGGTAATTAAACTAACTCTGGAAAAGACCGAAACACCTGCGAAAGCCACGTCAAATAGGTGTGCTTGGACGCCGAAATGCTTAAATATAAGACCCAAATTGACCTTCTCCTCCTCGCCTCTAATTCGATGTTAAGATGTATTTTTTTTTACAACAAAAGCAAGGAAAGCAACTCAAGGACAAAATGAAGGCAAAAACGGCCCGCTAGACACTGCTCACACCAAAAAAAACAGGACAAGAGGGCAAAAGAGAGGTAAATTTTGGGTGGCCCAGTGCCTTGTTAGTGTTGTAAGTGCTGTGTTAGTGTTGTTCTGCCATTCAGAAAGAGGAAAGTCAGAAGTTGTATAAAGATAAATAAAAATATATAAATTCCACGCCTCTCTCTCTCTCTCTCTCTCTCTCTCTCTCTCTCTCTCTCTCTCTCTCTCTCTCTCTCTCTCTCTCTCTCTCTCTCTCTCTCTCTCTCTCTCTCTCTCTCTCTCTCTCTCTCTCCTCTTCAGTATCTCTGCCATAGGCACGGTCAACATTCTCACCCATAGGGAAAGAGGAAGGCGTCTGAAGGTTTAAAGACGTAAGAGGGAAGAAAAAGTTCACCAGTAACCATGTAGGACTCTCTCTCCCTCCTCAGCACCAATCCTAAGCACCACTAAGGGAGTCACGATCCTTCCTAAGCACTAATAATGGATGTCAGTAAGATCACCAGTAGTAAATGTTTTATAAGATTGCTTGAAATTAGCTTTTTTCTTTCTTTTAAATAAGACTAAAGCACAAGCGTTACCATTTACTATTGTTGTTGTTGCTGTTGCTGTTGTTGTTGTTGTTATTGTTGTGTGTCAAGAGACCATGAAAGCAATATGTTTTTGTTATTGCCAGTAAATCACTTTTTGCTAAGAGGGCAACAGGACAGTGATTATGTGACGTGCATTGCTTCATATAATGCATTTTTTGTAAGTGAAACATAAGGCTTTCTGCTTATTTTTCTACATTTACACAAAATACAGGAGACTGCTGCGACAGACGTTACTGCCGATGGAAAAGTCACGACCGTTTAGAGGTGGGCGGGGCGCGGTGACGAATGGGCTCCCCTTCCTCATGTTCACATCCTCCTTTTTCATCCCAGACCCAAGACACGGAACAGCGTTTTTTCTGATTTTTTTTCAGTTAATAATTAATATTTGTTTATCTCTTCAGTCTATGAGTGTGAGGTTCACCTCCCCACCGCTACACACACGCACGCAGCTGCGGCATGTGGGCGGTGAGGCGGGAGATGGGGCAAGAGTTACGGCTGAGGTCAAAAGAAAACATCATATTTTCATATCCAGCATCAGAAGGACGCGACAAAGTGCTGAGCCACGCTGAGTAAAGGTTGGCAATGGGGAAAACTGGACGAGGGGGGCGGGGGGGGAGTGGAAGGCGATACCAGGAAGACGGCAGTCCTAGGTCACGAAGACAGCGGCTGAGTGAGGATGGGGGCGGGGCAAGGCGGGCTGGAAGGTGGAGGAGCCTGAAGGACGGGACAACAGCTCGAGGAGTATAAAGCGAGCGACACGCTGGCTTGGGCATCAGTGTGCTCCTTCTGCTGCTGCTGTTACTTCAGTGCTGACAACAGTGACGACGATGGTAAACACACTCACTCTTCCTCCTGGACGCACTCTCTTTGCCTTGCTTGAAACAAAACAAAGAAAAAAAAAAATACTCACACTCAATTATTTTCAAAGTCAGCGGAAACCATTTTACTCTCACTTTCCCTTTTCTTTGCTATCCTTGTTTGTTGCAAAGAAACAATAATGGTAAACACATTTCGCTTCTCTTGCTAGATACAACGACACAAACAAAAAAAAAGAACATTTAAACCCTTCGTAACTTCAGGGAAGGCAATTTTAACCACTTTTCCCTTTCCTCCTAGTCTGCCTGTTTGTTACAGCGATATATAATAATGGCAATCACACTCCGGTTTTCAGCTTCCAATACATCTATAGCAACAATGGTAGCCTTCCCTCCCCCCCTGCCCCCCCTCCTCGTTTTGATACATGGACCCACAACAAACAAGACCAATAGTGAATGTACTCGTGTTCTCTCACAATAACAAACGTAACAAAACTTGGGAACAATATTCCGTGCTGCCCCTCGCCCAACACGCGTAACACCCCAACTGGCGCCTCCCTCTCCCTCCCTCCCCTGAGCCCAACACACGGCTCATAAGTCTGTTCTGCCATTCAACTCCCTCCTTAAGGTAACCTCTTGTGTCCCGCCTGACTGCCGGGTTACTGTTCTACCACGGGACGTCTATCTGTCTAACATCGCAGATGTTCCCTGACCCGTGCCGTACCCGCAGCGTGTCCTGGCCGTGCTGTGTGTGCTGGTGCTGATGGCCGTCGCCGTGCTGGCTGGTGGCGGATACGGTGGCTTTGGCGGCGGCGGCCGAGGCTTCGGAGGCGGCGGCCGAGGCTTCGGCGGCGGCGGCTTTGGCGGTAAGGGCTTCGGCGGAGGCGGATTCAGCAGTAAGTGTGGAGCAATGAACACAAAAACACAAGGAGGCTGAAAGAGGAGAGTCACCCCATACAAGGCGATGCATTCTAGTAAACAGTGACAGTCAACTCACGATCCATGTACTTCTCTGGCTTCCCCGGCTGCTTGAAGGCGACGCCGGTGAGAGGCGGATGCCAGGCCTACTCTGATTATCTTTTTCCAAAACCAGGCTTCGGCGGCGGCAAGGGCTTCGGCGGCGGTAGCTTCGGCGGCGGTAGCTTCGGCGGCGGTGGATTCGGCGGTGGCGGATTCGGCGGGAAGGGCGGCTACTACGGTGAGTTGCGGGACGGAGGGGTGCGGGGGGCAGGGAAGGGAGGAGACAGTGGGGTGCCGTGAGAGCGGTGCAGTACAGACACAGGCCAACTGGGGTGCAGACAGTCCCCTCGGCGGAGCAGCAGCAGCGGGACTGACGTGCCCTTGTCTCCACAGGCTGAGGCGATACACCCGACACGCCCACGGCCCAGCGCTGCCCTGCTGGTGACGACAGAGGCGGCGGCGGCAGCAAAGCAAATGTATATGGAAATTAATTGTACGGGAAATAAAACCACCTAATATTGTGTCGCTTTTTCATTCTATGGTCCATTTTGGCAGCGTGGAGAAGAATGATTTGTTGATTGGGAAATATATTCATGGCGCCGCAACTACAGTAGTCATGTGGCGCAAACATAATAGCAGAGGTAAAGTCATAAATTTATTAAAAAGTAAAAAAAAGGATGATAAAAATTCGAAAAAAAAGTTAGTGTGGGGAGACGGGAATGAAGGCGTTCCTTAAGACTCTACACTACTCCTCAACACTTATCTTAGCCAATGGTAGGAAAGCAGCACCCTCAGCTTCCTCCCAGCATCATCATCACCCGAAAAAACGAGGAAAAGTCTACAAAAATAAGGATAAAAAAAGACATCACTATCACAGGACACTTTCCTTCTCTTCACTACCAACATTTAGCAGTCAGCACCAACGAAGAACGTCAGAACACTCAGCACGACCGGTATACTCAGCATCCTCAGCATAACCACTCGCCAGCAAGAGAAGAACGCCTCTGCAGCCTTCACTCAGCACATAGGTCGGTAATTTTAGACCTTTTGCCTCTCACATCAACAATTTCCACAGGCCAAAAAGGAGATTGATCGTATTTTTATGAGCGTTTCTTTAGGTTTATGGTACAGAAGAAGGCTCAAACTACCAACGGGGTCATTAAACTAACTCTATAAAAACCCGAAACGCCTACGAAAGCCTTGTCAAATATGTGTGCTTGAGCGCCGAAATGTTTGAGAATACGACCCATGGATCAACTTCTTCTCACCTCTAATTGGTTGTTAAGATGTATTCTTTTAAGGCAAGGGAAGCAACTCAAGGGAAACAAAAACATAAACAGGAACGCTGCTCCAACAAAAGAAAACAGGCCGAGAGGTCAAAAGAGGGGTCATTTTTTAGGTCTTGTTAGTGTTGTTAGTGATGGGTTAGTGTTGTTCTGCCATTCAGAAATAAGAAAGTCAAAAGTTGTGTAATGATAAACAAAAATATATAAATTCCACGACTCTCTCTCTCTCTCTCTCTCTCTCTCTCTCTCTCTCTCTCTCTCTCTCTCTCTCTCTCTCTCTCTCTCTCTCTCTCTCTCTCTCTCTTCACAGTTTATTAACGACCTCTTCACAGTTTATGACGTAACCAAATCACTGGACGTAGTCTATCTTGATTTCCAGAAAGCGTTTGATAAATTTCCACATCACAAATTACTTTTTAAATTAAAGTAAATAGGTATTGACGGTCAAGTACACCAATGGATCGCGAATTGGTTGAGCAACAGACAACAAAGAGTGGTGATTGACGGATTTAACTCAGAGTGGGCGCCGGTCACTAGTGGCGTCCCTCAGGGCTCGGTTCTTGGCCCAGTGCTCTTCATTATTTACATCAACGATGTGGATGTTGGACTCAATAATCGCATTAGTAAATTTGCAGACGACACAAAGATTGGTAACTCGGTTCACACTGACGAAGACAGGCAAAGCCTCCAAGAGGATTTGCACAAAATTTCAGCTTGGTCGGATAGATGGGAGATGCCCTTTAACGTAGACAAGTGCCAGGTCCTTCAAGTTGGAACAAGGAATAAGAAGTTCGATTACGAAATGCGCGGCGTTAAACTCAAAAGCGTTCAATGCGTTAAGGACTTGGAGGTCAAAATCGCGTCAAACCTCAAATTCTCACAGCAATGCATCAATGCAGCAAATAAAGCGAACAGAATGTTGGGCTTCATTAAAAGAAACTTTTTATTCAAGAATACAGATGTAATACTTCCACTCTACAATAGTTTAGTCAGACCCCACTTGGAATATGCGGTACAGTTTTGGTCTCCCCACCATGCAAAGGACATTGCTAAATTAGAAGGTGTTCAGCGTCGGGCAACAAAAATGATCCCTTCCTTGCGCAACAAATCTTACGAAGAAAGGCTTTCCACCCTTAACATGTTCTCTCTTGAGAAACGTCGCCTCCGAGGAAAACTGATCGAATGTTTTAATATACTTAATGGTTTCAGGAATGTAGACAGATCAACATTGTTTATGATCGATGACACTTTGCGGACGAAGAACAATGGAGTAAAACTCAAATGTAGACAAGTAAATTCAGACTGCACCAAATTTTTCTTCACCAACGTTGTAGTGCGAGAATGGAATAAGCTCGCACCGTCAGTGGTCCAGTGTAACACGATTGATTCCTTCAAAAACAAGCTCGACCGTCACTTCCTTCAACTTAATATTAACTAGAGTTGAAATGCAACGTTTTGGAGCCATCTGATTAATGTAGAAGCACTTAGGTTTAAGGGCAGACCAGCTAGTCTGGACCATGGGGTCTATGTGGTCTGATTTTCTATGTAAATCTCTCTCTCTCTCTCTCTCTCTCTCTCTCTCTCTCTCTCTCTCTCTCTCTCTCTCTCTCTCTCTCTCTCTCTCTCTC
This sequence comes from Eriocheir sinensis, assembly GCF_024679095.1. NCBI lineage: Eukaryota > Metazoa > Arthropoda > Malacostraca > Decapoda > Varunidae > Eriocheir > Eriocheir sinensis. Next base: position 16,553,582 of record NC_066544.1, read on the forward strand.
TCTCTCTCTCTCTCTCTCTCTCTCTCTCCTCTTCCTCCTCCTTTTAAGTACCTATGCTAAGAATCAATTATGGATGTTAACACAAGAAGCAAAGTCAACATGGAGGAGAAGGAGGAGGAGGGGGAGAAGGAGGGAGAGAGGAGGTCTAGCTTTGTAAAATCTTATCAGTGCATTGGGTTTACGTAACACACTCATGTAACTGATAGACTAGATAAGAGAAGACATTAAGCAGGAAAATTACACGAAAAACATGAATGATAAAGCAGCTAAAAGTAATGAATAAGATGAACAAATAAGATGATAGAGATATTTACTTGCACATACAGTAGATAGGAAAAAAAAAATAAGAGAATGTATATAAGCAAAGAGAAAGTAGAATAAAGAGATAGTTAGAGAGGAACGAAATGAAAACAAACAGCCAAATAGAGGTATACTTGCACACAGACAGAAAACAATGATATAAAAAATCAATATAAACAAAGAAATGAAGAAAGATAGACAGACAGATAGATAGATAAGAAAGCAGCGTTATGAAATCAAATAACGAAACAAACAAATAATAATAAAAAGAAACTAAAAAGCTAAGATAAAAAAGTGAACGATGGAAATTGAGCAAAGAAAAAAAATCGGAAAAATGTAGAAAAAATATGAAACCGAGTAACCAAATAAAAACAAATCGAAATAGAGAAAATAAATACGAGCGAAGAAAAAGTGAACGAAGGAAAAGCAAAAAAAAAAAGCACCACGACAAATAGAATAAAAAAAAAGGAGGAAGAGGAATGCTAATGAGGAGGAGGAAGAGGAAGAAAGGAATGGAGGAAGGAAAGAGGGAGGAGAGAAAAGAATCCACGGTTATGAGGAAACGGAAAGAAAAAGGAATATGGAGCAGAGGAAAACAAGTATGGAATAAATCAGGGAAATGTAAAAAATATGAAACCGAGTAACCAAATAAACACAGAGAAATAAAGAGAAAGTAAAAAAAAAGGAAAGGAAATGTAAATGAAGAAAAACAGATATGAAAAGTAATTAATCAGACAAATCTTCATCTTTTTCATGTCTTGAGGTTGGACATAAGGTGATCCTCCCCTATCTTCCAAAAAATCCCTTACTCTTTTACCAACACTTCCATGTCAAAAAAATAATAATAATAAATAAGGAAATAAATAAATAATACACGAATCGTCATTTTTTTCGTGTCTTGAGGTTGTACTTAAGATGATCCTCCTTAATCTTCCTCAAACTCCAATGCTAATCTCTTACTCTATTGCTAACACTTTCACGTAAAAAAATGATACTAACTTAAATAAACAATAATAGACAAATCTTTATCATTTTCATGTCTTGAAGGTCGGACTTAAGATGATCCTCAATCCCTTACTCTATTACTAACACTATGTAAAAAAAAAAAAAAGAATAATAAATAAATAATACACAAATCTTCATCTTTTTCGTGTCTTGAAGGTCGGACTTAAGATGATCCTCAATACAGTGTTAATCCCTTACTTTATTACTAACACGTCCATGTAAAAAAAATAATAATAAAGTAAATAAATAATAATAGACAAATCTTTATCATTTTCGTGTCTTCAAGGTTAAGATGATCCTCAATACAATGTTAATACCTTACTATATTACTAACGCTTCCATGTAAAAAAAATAATAAATAAATAATAAATATATAATACACAAATCTTCATCTTTTTCATGTCTAATGGTCGGATTTAAGATGATCCTCCTTTATCTAGTTCAATCCAGTGCTAATCCTTGCTCTATCTCCAACACTTCCATTAAAAAAAACTAATAAATTAATAAATAAATAAAAAACACATACGTCAGCCTCGGAATTAACGACATCATCCAGGAAGATAATCACAGCCGGCGCCAAGTAATTTTTTATAAAGTTCAACGCCCTAATTGCTCGATAAGTAATCCATCTTTGCGGGGGTGCTCGTTAACCACCTCATCTGTGCCGGTTCCAATTAGCCGTGAAATGCCAAAGTTACATATTTTTTTCTTATCTCTATGCACTTCATTTTTAAAACTATTCCACTTCTATTTCGTTGACATAATTACGTTTGATTGAGGAAGATTTTAGCTGGTTTAGATGTTCAAATTATGTATTTTATTAGGTCGTTTAAGTATATGACGGCAGCAAGTGTGTGGTGTGCGTGTGTGTGTGTGTGTGTGTGTGTGTGTGTGTGTGTGTGTGAGTGAGTGATTTCGTGTTCATAATCTGGGTATTTAGAACATTTACCATCATCATCATCATCATCATCATCATCATTATATTCCACCAGTGCTAGTCCAAATGTTAAGAGAACGGTGGAGAGATAGAGGAAATTGGAAGTGTGCAAAGAGAGAACTGATAAAGATGTGAGAAGGTTCATTTTTTGAGAAGGAAGGAAGGGTGAAAAAAGAGAAAAAATAAGATTAATAGTTACATCTAAACAAAAGCTACTAACAAGAAGATACAGAAGGAAAATGTGCAATGAGAAGTGAAAAAAAATGCAAGAAGTTAATATTTTGAGAAGGGGAGGGAAGGGAGAAGGGAAAAAAAGATAGGAAAAAAATAAATAAACAGCTATATAACCAAAAGGAAGCTAATAACGCGATAGAGCGGAAATATGCAACAATAAAAAGTTGATAGATTTGTGAGAAAGTTCATATTTTTATCCCAAGCTTAACGAGTGAGGAAATAGATATATACTTTACTAAATGAAATTGTAAAATCGTATACGTGTTAAAAGTATCATAAACTTGAGAAATATTAATGGATATGATGTACTACAATACGGAACTTACGAGCTTGACTTAATCAAGGAGAAGATATGATGAGAACACACACACACACACACACACACACACACACACACACACACACACACACACAAGTTCCCTCTCACTAGGCACTTGCATATTGGTAGAACACACACACACACACACACACACACACGTTCCCTCTCAGGGGGTGGGTATCAGGACACCTCTCCTCCCGGAATTGACCTCTCTTTCGCCCACTCCTCAAACTCTTTTTAGGAGCAGTGAGTAGCGGGCTTTTTTTTTCATATTTGTTTCCTTTTTTATGCCCTCCTTTGCTGTAAAAAAAAAAAAAAAATCCCACACCCTCCGCCACACTTATCCTCCCTTCCCTCTCTTTCCACTCCCCCGCCTACGAGATCATTTCCCCCCTCCTCTCTCCTCTTACCCTTTACCCTCCTTTCACTCCTCTCTATTATTCTACTCTACCCCAGCACTTAACCCCTTCCTTCTTTTCATTATGTAGCCTATCCCTCCATGTCCCCTTTCTTCTATCCTACCCATGTCACTGTCTTTCATCCCTTCCTTCTACCCTCTACCTCCACGCTCTACCCAGTCATTCACCTCCCATGCCTGTCTTCTCCTCAGCACCAATCCTTAGCAGCATTAAATGATGGCAAAAAGATCATCGGCAGAAAATGTTTTATAAGACTGCCTTGAAAGTATTATTTTTTTTTAATAAGACTACAGCACAAAAGTTACCATTTACGGTTGTTGTTGCTATCGTTGTTGTTGTTGGTGGTGGTGTTGTTGTTGTTGTTGGTGGTGGTGGTGGTGGTGGTTGTGGTGGTGTGTGTGTGTGCGTGTGTTTGTGTGACGAGACCATGGAGACAAGATGTTTTTGTTATTGCTAGTAAACATTTTTTTGCGAGGAAGACAACAACAGTATTTATGTGACATGCATTGCTTCATACAATGAATATTTTTGAAAGCGAAAGAGAGATTTCTGCTTAATTCCTATATTTTTTTTATAGAATATAGGAAAGTGTCACGACAGACGTTACTGCCGATGGAAAAAGTCACGACCGTTTAGAGGTGGGCGGGGCGCAGCGACGAATGGGCTCCCCTTCCTGCTGGTTTATTTTTTAATAATTAATATTTGCACATCTCTTCAGTGCATGAGTGTGAGGTTCACCTCACCCACCAATACATACGCACACAGCCGCGGCGGGGGCGGAAGAGGGGGCAAGAGTTACGGCTGAGGTCAAAAGAAAACATCCTATTTTCATATCCAGCATGAGAAGGACGCGACAAAGTGCTGAGCCACGCTGAGTAAAGGTTGGGAAAGGGGGAAAACTGGACGGGGAGAGCGGGGAGGAGGGGAAAGGTTATACCGCTTAAATCCATCTGCACAGACCTGTGACGTGGACTGGTAGGGGAAAGAGGGTAGGGAAGGCAGGGTCAAAATCTAAAAGTAGATCTCGGGTAGGTTATACTAGAAGGAAAATGTGGACCGGAGGGGTAACTATGGAAGACTTGTCTTACCGCCCATTCGCGCGCATACACATTATACTCTCTCTCTGTCTCTATCTCTTGCACACAGTTATGGTATCTTGTCAACGTTGTTGGTAAACGTACAGTGCTTTACTTTCTGCCCTTGGTCAGATCTGCATCCATACACCGAACAATAAGCCTCCGGACCGCGGAGTGACTCGGTCTTTCTTGCTCTTAACTCTGGGAAGGTCACGGTCGAACTGACCTGACTTCTCCCTTCTGACCCCGGCCACTGGGTCCCAGTATACATCGTATGCGGGGCGAGCTACTTTTCACTCGGAAGCGGACTAACCCTGTCCTCTCTTAACCCTGACCGGGAAGACGGCAGTCCTAGGTCACGAAGGCAGTGGTTGAGAGTGGGGGCGGGGCGGAGCGGGGCGTGGATGGGGGTGGAGACTGAAGGGCGGGACAGCAGCTCGAGGGAGTATAAAGCGAGCGACACGCTGGCTTGGGCATCAGTGTGCTCCTTCTGCTGCTGCTGTTACTTCGGTGTTGACAACAGTGACGACGATGGTAAACACACTCACTTTTCCTCGTAGACAAACACTTCCCTTGCCTTCCTTGAAACAAAACAAAGAAAAAAATACTCCCATTTAAACACTTCCAGTGTCAGCGGAAACCATGTTACCCTCACTTTCCCTTTTCTTTGCTATCCTTGTTTGTTGCAACGAAAGAAACAGAAATGGTAAACACACTTCGCTTTCCTTACAAGATACAACGACACAAACAAAACATAAAAGCACTCCACATCATCGGCGGGAACAATATTAATCACACTTCCCTTTCCCTCTACTCTGCTTGTTTGTTGCAATGAAAGAAATAATAATGGCGATCACACACTAGCTTTCAGCTTCGCATACATCTATAGCAACAATGGTAACATCTTCCCCCCTCCCCCTTTGCGTTTCTTGAATGTTAACCCACCCCCTTTGCCTTTCTTGAATGTTAACCCACCCCCCTCCCCTCCGTTTTCATACTCAGACCCACAACAAACAAGAACAATAGTGAATGCACTCGTGTTCTCTCACAATAACAAACGAAACAAAACTTGTGCTCGCCCTCGCCAAACAACCGTAACACCCCCACTGGCGCCTCCCTCTCCCTCTTTCCCCTGAGCCCAACACACGGCTCAAAAGTCTGTGCTGCCCTTCAACTCCCTCCTTAAGGTAACCTCATGTGTCCCACCTGACTGTTGGGTTACTGTACCACCACGTGGGATGTCTGTCTGTCTAGCCTCCCCTCCCACTGTTCCCTGACTCGCGCCGTGCCCGCAGCGTGTCCTGGCCGTGCTGTGTGTGCTGGTGCTGATGGCCGCCGCCGTGATGGCTACTGGCTTCAATGGCGGAAGCTTCGTTAGCGGCGGCCGAGGCTTCGGTAGCGGCGGACGAGGCTTCGTTAGCGGCGGCCGAGGTCCCATTGGCGGCGGCGGAGCCTTCAGTAGCGGAGGCTTCAGTAGCGGAGGCTTCGGTAGCCAAGGCTTCAGTGGCGGCAAATCCGGCGGAACCTTCGTTAGCGGCGCCCGAGGCCCCAGTAGCGGCAGCGGAGGCTTCGGTGGCAGAAGCTTCGGTACCAACGGAGGCTTCGGTACCGGCAGCGGAGGCTTCGGTACCGGCAGCGGAGGCTTCGGTACCGGCGGCGGAGGCTTCGGTGGCGGCAAATCCGGCGTCAAGGGCGACAACTAAGGTGAGTGGAGGGATGGAAGGGTGCAGGAGAGGGAGGAGTCAGTGGATTGCCGGGAGAGCGGTGTATTTTTTAAAAATTTTTTTTTACGTCGTTGCCTGTTGCGCCGGTAGGCATCTTCCTGGTGGGGCCTGATGGTCGGCCCAAGGCTTCTTCCAGGTGGGCCTGATGGTCGGCCCAGCCCGTTCTGGCGCAGGCGAGTGTTTATAGTGGCGCCATCTTGCATTGGCTCATGCTGCCCCCCGGAACTCGTTCTTGATTCGCTTGGACGGCTTCCTCTAGAGTCCGGGTTGATGGGTGGTCTTCAGGACAGCATGTGGGTAGTTTTAAGCCACTCGGCGGTGACTGAAAAATCCGAGTGGTAGCGTGGGGATTCGAACCCGCGTTGTCTATCACGCGGTGAATGTTGGCCCAGTACGCTACCATTTCGGCCACCGCTTACCCTATACTATAAACACAGGTCTGCTGGACCCTGGGGTACAGACAGTCCACTCGGCGGAGCAGCATCAGTGGGACTGACGGGCCCTTGTCTCCACAGGCTGAAACGACACACTCGACACCCCCGAGGACCTGCACTGCCCTACTAGTGACGATGGCGGCGGCGGCGGCAAAGCAAATGTATATGGAAATAAATTGAACGAGGAATAAAACAACTTAAATTTGTTACGCATTTTCATTCTTTGGTCCCTTTTGGCAGCGTGGGGAGGAATGATTGGTTGACTGGAAAAAAAAAAAAAAAATATATATATAGATATATATATATATATATATATATATATATATATATATATATATATATATATATGTATATATATATATATATATATATATATATATACATATATATATATATATATATATATATATATATATATAGATATATATATATATATATATATATATATATATATATATATATATATATATATATATATATATATATATATATATATATAAGGGAGGAGACAGTGGGGTGCCATGCCATGAGAGCAGTGCATTTACTATAGACACAGGCCTGCAGGGGTAAGGTCAGTCCCCTCGGTGGAGCAGCAGCAGCGGGACTGACGTAATGATTGGCAAACAACTTTCTGCAGTAAGTAAAGAAAAGGATCTTGGAATCACTATATCAAGCGATTTAAAGCCCGGTCATCATTGTTCAGAGGTAGTTAAAACTGCAAACAAATTGGTTGGCTTCATCGGACGAGTTTTTAATAATAAATCGGAAAAAGTAATATTAAAACTGTATAATTCATTGGTTCGACCCCATCTAGAGGACTGTGTACAGTTTTGGTCTCCCTACTACAGAAAAGACATAGAAAAGTTGGAACGGGTTCAACGAAGAGTAACAAAGATGATTCCTAGGTTGAGAAATTTATCATATGAACAAAGGCTTAAGGAAGTAAATTTATTCAGTCTATCAAAACGAAGAATGCGAGGCGATCTAATAGAAGTGTTTAAAATGTTTAAAGGATTCAGTGATATTAATGCGGAGGATTACTTCACAATTGATCGATCAAATAGAACAAGAAGAAATCACAATTTGAAGATAAGTGGTAAAAGATTCTCGTCTCACGAAGCTAAACACTTCTTCTTCAATCGAGTTGTTAATGTTTGGAACTCTCTTCCCTGTGATGTCGTTGATAGTACAACAGTTACGGCCTTCAAGAATAGATTAGACAAGTATTTTGAATCCAACCAGCAACTAGGATATTACTCATTGTCGTAATAACGTTAAGTTCTTTCGAATACTGGTGTCCTTGTCCGCTTTTATCGCCCGGTTAGTGGTAGCAGTAATGATAGTTCTTTCCTCTTTCCTGCATAATATCCAAGCAGTTTTTCCATGCTGCTTGGTTCTTTTTCCTTTCCTGCCAGCTTTGTTTGCTGTCCTTCATCTTCCACCTTAGATTAGATAGTTAGTGTAGCTTGTCACAAACAGCCTCGTAAGGACCAGCAGGTCTGCTGTTGTTTGTTCTTCATTTGTGTTCCTTTGTGTTCTCTCCACAGGTTGAGGTGACACACCCGACACGCCCGACACTCGAGGCCCTGCGCTGCCGTTGGTGATAAGGACACAAAGAACACACAACAAACAACAAACAACAGCAGACCTGTTGGTCATTACGAGGCTGTTTGTGACAAGCTACACTAACTATCTAATCAAAGGTGAAAGATGAAGGACAGCAAAGGCGAAGAACCCTCCAGCCAAAGCTGGCAGGAAAGGAAAAAGAACCATGCAGCATGGAAAAACTGCATGGAAATTATGTAGGAAAGAGGAAAGACCTACCATTACTGCTACCACTAACCGGGCGATAAAAGCGGACAAGGACACCAGTATGCAAGAGTTAACCAGCATCTTCACTCTTTCATCCCTCACGCTGGTAAACTCTGGAACAATCTTCCTTCATCTGTATTTCCTCCTGCCTACGACTTGAACTCTTTCAAGAGAAGGGTGTCGGACACCTCTCCTCCCGAAATTGACCTCTCTTTCGGCCACCTCTTATGATTCTTTTTTAGGAGCAGCGAGTAGCGGGCTTTTTTTTAATCATTGTTTCCTTTTTTTGTGCCCTTGAGCTGCCTCCTTTGTTGTAAAAAAAAAAAGTAAATAAATAAATAATGCACAAATCTTCATCATTTTCATGTCTAATGGTCGGATTTAAGATGATCCTCCTTTATCTTGTTCAAACTCCAATGCTAATCCCTTACTCTATTGCTAACACTTTCACGTCAAAAAATAATAATAAAGTAAATAAACAAATACTACACAAATCTTCATCTTTTTCGTGTCTTGAAGGTCGGACTTAAAATGATCCTCCTTAATATTCCTCAAACTCCAATGCTAATCACTTATTCTATTGCTAACACTTTCACGTAAAAAAAAAATAATAAAATAAATAAATAAATAATACACAAATCTTTATTATTTTCATGGCTAATGGTCAGATTTAAGATGATCCTCCTTTATCTTGTTCAAATTTCAATGTTAACACTTTCACGTAAAAAATAATAATAAAGTAAATAGATAATAATAGACAAATCTTTATCATTTTCGTGTCTTGAAGGTCGGACTTAAGATGATCCTCCTTTATCTTGTTCAAACTCCAATGCTAATCCCTTACTCTATTGCTAACACTTTCACGTATAAAATTAATAATAAAGTAAATAGATAATAATAGACAAATCTTTATCATTTTCGTGTCTTGAAGGTCGGACTTAAGATGATCCTCAATGCAATGTTAATCCCTTACTCTACTGCTAATACTTACATGTAAAAAAAAAAAAAAATAAATAAATAAATAATAAATAAATAATACACAAATCTTCATCTTTTTCATGTCTAAAGGTCGGACTTAAGATGATCCTCCTTTATCTAGTTCAATCCAGTGCTAATCCTTGCTCTATCTCCAACACTTCCATTAAAAAAAACTAATAAATTAATAAATAAATAAAAAACACATACGTCAGCCTCGGAATTAACGACATCATCCAGGAAGATAATCACAGCCGGCGCCAAGTAATTTTTTATAAAGTTCAACGCCCTAATTGCTCGATAAGTAATCAATCTTTGCGGGGGTGCTCGTTAACCACCTCACCTGTGCCGATTCCAATTAACCGTGAAATGCCAAGGTTACATATTTTTTTCTTATCTCTGTGCACTTCATTTTTTAAACTATTCCACTTCCATTTCGTTGACATAACTGCGTTTGAATGAGGAAGATTTTAGCTGGTTTAGATGTTCAAATTATGTATTTTATCAGGTCGTTTAAGTATATGACGGCAGCAAGTGTGTGGTGTGTGTGTGTGTGCGTGTGTGTGTGTGTGTGTGTGAGAGAGAGAGAGAGAGTGATTTCGTGTTCATAATCTGGGTATTTAGAACAACATTTACCATCATCATCATCATAATCATTATCATCATTATCTTCCACCAGTGCTAGTCCAAATGTTAAGAGAACGGTGGAGAGAAAGAGGAAAGGGAGGGAATGAGAGGGAAGGGGAGTGTGAAGGAAGGGAATGCGAGGGAAGATAATATAAGGGAAGGGAATGCAAGGGAAAGGAATGTGAGAGAAGGAAATGAATGGGAAGGAGAGAAAAGGAAGGGAATGCAAAGGAAAGGATTGTGAAGGATGGAAAAGATAGTAAAAAGGAATATGAGGGAAGGGAATGATAATAGGGAAGTGTAAAGGGAAGGAGAATGTGAAGGAAGGGAATGTGAAAGAAGGGAATGCGAAGGAAAGGGAAGGAGAGTGTGGAGAATGAAGGATTGGGAGTGTGAGGAAAGAAGAAGGAGGGAAGAAAGTGTGAGGCAAGGGAAGTGAAGTGAAGGGAAGGGAAGGGATTGCGAGGGAAAAAGTGTGAGGTAAGGGAATGGTGATAGTAAAAATAATGCGGAAGGAATAATAAACGTCAATGAACATGAGTAAAAAAAAAATAACACCATGGCGCAGCAAAATATCATCACCAAAGATAATTTAAGACCGAGAAGAGATAAAATGAAACTGTGCAATAAGAGAAGTGATAAAATGTGAGTAAATTGATTGTTTTGAGAAGGGAGAAGGAAGGGAGAATTAAGAAAACAAGGAAGAAAAGAAAAACAGATAAATAGTTACATCGCCAAAGTTAATCTAATACCAAGAGGAGAGACAACGGAAGTGTGCAAAAAGAGAAGCGATAAAATGTGAGTAAATTGATTGTTTTGAGAAGGGAGAAGGAAGGGAGAAGGGAGAAAAAAAAGGATGAAAATAAAAAAGAAAAACAGATAAATAGTTACATCGCCAAAGTTAGTCTAATACCATAAGGAGAGAAAATGGAAGTGTGCAATAAGAGGAGTGATAAAATGTGAGTAAATTGAAAGTTTTGAGAAGGAAGAAGGAAGGGGGAAGGGAGAAAAAAGGATGAAAATAAATAAGAAAAAAAGTTACATTAGCCATATTTAAGTAAATACCAAGAGGATACAGATTGGAAGTGTGCAAAAAGAGAACTGATAAAGATGTGAGAAGGTTCATTTTTTGAGAAGGAAGGAAGAAGGGTGAAAAAGGAGAAAAAATAAGATAAATAGTTACATCTAAACAAAGCTACTAACAAGAAGATACAGAAGGAAAATGTGCAATGAGAAGTGAAAAAAATGCAAGAAGTTAATATTTTGAGAAGGGGAGGAGAAGGGAGAAGGGAAAAAAGATAGGAAAAAAATAAATAAACAGCTATATAACCAAAAGGAAGCTAATAACGCGATAGAGCGGAAATATGCAACAATAAAAAGGTGATAGAGATGTGAGAAAGTTCATATTTTTATCCCAAGCTTAACGAGTGAGGAAATAGATATATACTTTACTAAATGAAATTGTAAAATCGTATACGTGTTAAAAGTATCATAAACTTGAGAAATATTAATGGATATGATGTACTACAATAGGGAACTTACGAGCTTGACTTAATCAGGGAGAAGATATGATGAGAACACACACACACACACACACACACACACACACACACACACACACACACACACACACCACCCTTCCCCACTTCCCCCATTACTCACCACATGAAACTCATTGTATGGTATTTTTGTGTATTTTCAGCCTTATGGCTGCCTACAAATGAATAAACCATTTATTATTATTATTATTATTATTATTACACACACACATACACACACACACACACACACACACATACACACACACACACACACACGTTCCCTCTCACTGGACACTTGCATATTGGTAGAACACACACATACACACACACACACACTTGTGACCCAGACCTGACCGAGGTCAGACATGGGTCACGGTGCTCCGTAACGAGCAGCCTGGGGCCAGCCTGTTGGCCTCTCCCCTTCCCCTCCATCCCCCTCTCCCTTTTCATCAATAACCCAACACTGTAAGAAACTTTTGTGACAAGCTTAATCATGGCAGGAGAAAGTGAGTGCAGTGCGTTTGTGGAGCCGTGAAGACAATGAAGAGTAGTAATGACCAGTGTGACGTCGACGCCGCCTAACCATCCAGCCGACGCCGGCCCCCAGGTGCCCCCAGGTACACCAGCCCGACCATCATGCTGCTGGGAGAATTCGGTTCAGGTGCAGTGCAGTGTTGAGCCCCGTCACTCAGGTGGAGTCATGGTTGGGGCAAGTGGCATGGGGCAGTACAGATGTTTTGATGTTCCCACGCCTACCGCTTCTCGGTCCACCTCTTCCTATCTTGTCTCACCGGCTGGAGAGATTAACAGGTCATCGCTAAACTGAGTGACGGCCGACACCGCCTCCTTCAGCACTAACGCACTGCATTCCACCACCTCACCTCCCCCCACCACCCCAGACCCCCTATACCCCTTTCACATTGTACTTTTTTTTTCTATTTTATTTCAATATTGTACTTTTAACACGTATATTTTCAGCTTTACAGCTGCAATCACTTAATAAACCGTTTATTATTATTATTATTATTATTATTATTATTATTATTATTATTACACACACACACACACACACACACACACACACACACACACACACACACACACACACACACACACGTTCCCTCTCACTGGATACTTGCATATTGGTAGAACACACACACACACACACACACACACACACACACACACACGTTCCCTCTTACTGGACACTTGCATATTGCTAGAACACACACACACACACACACACACACACACACACGTTAACTATCACCGAACACTTGCAGAAGGCGTGAACAGCACACATCTGAACCGACACACCCATCCACCCACCCACACCCACACACATCTTCACTCTCATGCAAAATAACCGGTAGAGAGCATCGGACGCGGTAATAATCACGTTCCAGTAACTTTTACTAACACTTGTGCGCCATTGGCGTTGGCTCTCCTCAATGACCTGAGCAGCTGGTTCAGCACCCTACACGTATTCCCGACCGTCTTGGAGACCGGCCCAACATACTAGACCTCTTCCTTACCTCTAACCCTTCTGCTTACTCTGTCAAACTGTTCTCTCCGTTGGGCTCCTCCGATCACAACCTTATTTCTGTATCCTGTCCTATCGCTCCTGTACACCCTCTGAACCGACCGAAGAGGCGTTGCTTCTGGCATTTTGCTTCAGGTCGGTGGGACGACCTGAGGATGTACTTTTTCCGATTTCCAGTGGAATGATTACTGCTTACAGGAACGAGACCCCTATGTGTGTGCCCAGCGCATCCCAGAGGTGATTGTCTCTGGAATGGAGGCATATATTCCACGTACTTTCTCTACTCCTCATGCTAAAAAGCCTTGGTTTAATCACGCTTGTTCTCGTGCTGTCAACGATAGAGAGGCAGCACACAAAAGGTGCCAGAGCCTTCGAACTCCCGCTAACCATGATCTTTACATTTCTCCCCGGAATCGTGCCAAATCTATTCTCCGACTTACAAAATCAAATCTTTGCTTTCTAAACTACCCTCCTACGGTTTCTATCCTTCTCTCTGTACCTTTATCTCAAGTTTCCTTTCTGACCGTTCTATTTCTGCTGTGGTAGACGGTCACTGTTCTTCCCCTAAACCTATTAACAGTGGTGTCCCGCAGGATTCTGTCCTATCTCACACTCTCTTTCTGTTGTTCATTGATGATCTTCTTTCCAAAACGAACTGTCCTATCCATTCTTACGCAGATGACTCTACTCTGCATTACTCAACTTCTTTTAATAGAAGGTCCACCCAACAGGAACTAAACGATTCCAGGCTGGAGGCAGCAGAACGCTTAGCCTCAGACCTTACTATTATTTTTGATTGGGGCAAGAAGAACCTGGTGTCCTTCAACGCCTCAAAAACAGTTTATCCACCTATCTACTCGACACAATCTTCCAAACAACTATCCCCTATTCTTTGACAACACTCAGCTATCACCTTCAACACTAAACATCCTTGGTTTATCCTTAACTCAAAATCTCAACTGGAAACTTCATATCTCTTCTCTTACTAAATCAGCTTCGTCGAGGCTGGGCGTTCTGTATCGTCTCCGCCAGTTCTTCTCCCCTGCACAGTTGCTATCCATTTACAAGGGCCTTGTCCGCCCTCGTATGGAGTATGCATCTCACGTGTGTGTGTGTGTGTGGGGGGGGGGGGGGGTCCACTCACACAGCTCTCCTTTACAGAGTGGAGTCAAAGGCTCTTCGTCTCATCAGCTCTCCTCCTCATACTGATAGTCTTCTACCTCTCAAATTCCGCCGCCATGTTGCCTCTCTTTCTATCTTCTATCAATATTTTCATGCTGACTGCTCTTTTGAACTTGCTAACTGCATGCCTCCCCCCTTACGCGGCCTCGCCACACACGACTTTCTACTCAAGCTCATCCCTTTACTGTCCAAACCCCTTACGCACGAGTTAACCAACATCTTCACTCTTTCATCCCTTACGCTGGTAAACTCTGGAACAATCTTCCATCATCTGTATTTCCTCCTGCCTACAACTTGAACTCTTTCAGGAGGTGGGTATCAGGACACCTCTCCTCCCGGAATTGACCTCTCTTTCGCCCACTCCTCAAACTCTTTTTAGGAGCAGTGAGTAGCGGGCTTTTTTTTCATATTTGTTTCCTTTTTTATGTCCTTGAACTGACTCCTTTGCTGTAAAAAAAAAAAAAAAAAAAATCCCACACCCTCCGCCACCACCACCTCCCGCCGCCCCGATCCTCCCTTCCCTCTCTTTCCACTCCCCCGCCTACGAGATCATTTCCCCCCCTCCTCTCTCCTCTTACCCTTTACCCTCCTTTCACTCCTCTCTATTATTCTACTCTACCCCAGCACTTAACCCCTTCCTTCTTTTCATTATGTAGCCTATCCCTCCATGTCCCCTTTCTTCTATCCTACCCATGTCACTGTCTTTCATCCCTTCCTTCTACCCTCTACCTCCACGCTCTACCCAGTCATTCACCTCCCATGCCTGTCTTCTCCTCAGCACCAATCCTTAGCAGCATTAAATGATGGCAAAAAGATCATCGGCAGAAAATGTTTTATAAGACTGCCTTGAAAGTATTATTTTTTTTTAATAAGACTACAGCACAAAAGTTACCATTTACGGTTGTTGTTGCTATCGTTGTTGTTGTTGTTGGTGGTGGTGGTGTTCTTGTTGTTGTTGTTGGTGGTGGTGGTGGTGATGGTGGTGTGTGCGTGTGTGTGTGTGTGTGTGTGTGTGTGTGTGTGTGTGTGTGTGTGTTTGTGTGACGAGACCATGGAGACAAGATGTTTTTGTTATTGCTAGTAAACATTTTTTTGCGAGGAAGACAACAACAGTATTTATGTGACATGCATTGCTTCATACAATGAATATTTTTGAAAGCGAAATAGAGATTTCTGCTTAATTCCTATATTTTTTTTTATAGAATATAGGAAAGTGTCACGACAGACGTTACTGCCGATGGAAAAAGTCACGACCGTTTAGAGGTGGGCGGGGCGCAGCGACGAATGGGCTCCCCTTCCTGCTGGTTTATTTTTTAATAATTAATATTTGCATATCTCTTCAGTGCATGAGTGTGAGGTTCACCTCACCCACCAATACATACGCACACAGCCGCGGCGGGGGCGGAAGAGGGGGCAAGAGTTACGGCTGAGGTCAAAAGAAAACATCCTATTTTCATATCCAGCATGAGAAGGACGCAACAAAGTGCTGAGCCACGCTGAGTAAAGGTTGGGAAAGGGGGAAAACTGGACGGGGAGAGCGGGGAGGAGGGGAAAGGTTATACCGCTTAAATCCATCTGCACAGACCTGTGACGTGGACTGGTAGGGGAAAGAGGGTAGGGAAGGCAGGGTCAAAATCTAAAAATAGATCTCGGGTAGGTTATACTATAAGGAAAATGTGGACTGGAGGGGTAACTATGGAAGACTTGTCTTACCGCCCATTCGCGCGCATACACATTATACTCTCTCTCTGTCTCTATCTCTTGCACACAGTTATGGTATCTTGTCAACGTTGTTGGTAAACGTACAGTGGTTTACTTTCTGCCCTTGGTCAGATCTGCATCCATACACCGAACAATAAGCCTCCGGACCGCGGAGTGACTCGGACTTTCTTGCTCTTAACTCTGGGAAGGTCACGGTCGAACTGACCTGACTTCTCCCTTCTGACCCCGGCCACTGGGTCCCACTTTACATCATACGCGGGGCGAGCTACTTTTCACTCGGAAGCGGACTAACCCTGTCCTCTCTTAACCCTGACCGGGAAGACGGCAGTCCTAGGTCACGAAGGCAGTGGCTGAGAGTGGGCGCGGGCGGGGCGGGGCGTGGATGGGGGTGGAGACTGAAGGGCGGGACAGCAGCTCGAGGGAGTATAAAGCGAGCGACACGCTGGCTTGGGCACCAGTGTGCTCCTTCTGCTCCTGCTGTTACTTCGGTGCTGACAACAGTGACGACGATGGTAAACACACTCACTTTTCCTCCTAGACAAACACTTCCCTTGCCTTGCTTGAAACAAAACAAAGAAAAAAATACTCCCACTTAAACACTTTCAGTGTCAGCGGAAATCATGTTACCCTCACTTTCCCTTTTCTTTGCTATCCTCGTTTGTTGCAACGAAAGAAACAGAAATGGTAAACACACTTCGCTTTCCTTACAAGATACAACGACACAAACAAAACATAAAAGCACTCCACATCATCGGCGGGAACAATATTAATCACACTTCCATTTCCCTCTACTCTGCTTGTTTGTTGCAATGAAAGAAATAATAATGGCGATCACACAGTAGCTTTCAGCTTCGCATACATCTATAGCAACAATGGTAACATCTTCCCCCCTCCCCCTTTGCGTTTCTTGAATGTTAACCCACCCCCTTTGCCTTTCTTGAATGTTAACCCACCCCCCTCCCCTCCGTTTTCATACTCAGACCCACAACAAACAAGAACAATAGTGAATGCACTCGTGTTCTCTCACAATAACAAACGAAACAAAACTTGTGCTCGCCCTCGCCAAACAACCGTAACACCCCCACTGGCGCCTCCCTCTCCCTCTCTCCCCTGAGCCCAACACACGGCTCAAAAGTCTGTGCTGCCCTTCAACTCCCTCCTTAAGGTAACCTCATGTGTCCCGCCTGACTGTTGGGTTACTGTACCACCACGTGGGATGTCTGTCTGTCTAGCCTCCCCTCCCACTGTTCCCTGACTCGCGGCCGTGCCCGCAGCGTGTCCTGGCCGTGCTGTGTGTGCTGGTGCTGATGGCCGCCGCCGTGATGGCTGCTGGCGGACAGGGTGGCTATGGCGGAGGCTTAGGCTACGGTAGCTATGGCCCAGGCGGAGGCTACGGTGGCTATGGCCCAGGCGGAGGCTACGGTAGCGGAGGCAGAGGCTTAGGCTACGGTGGCTATGGCAAAGGCGGAGGCAACGGTGGCGGAGGCAGTGGCCTCGGTGTCGGAGGCGTGAGTGACATGGACGGAACCGGAGGCTTCAATGACGGAACCTTCGTTAGCGGCGCCCGAGGCCCCATTGGCGGCGGCGGAGGCTTCGGTGGCGGAAGCTTCGGTACCGGCAGCGGAGGCTTCGGTGGCGGCAAATCCGGCGTCAAGGACGACAACTAAGGTGAGTGGAGGGATGGAAGGGTGCAGGGGAGGGAGGAGTCAGTGGATTGCCGGGAGAGCGGTGCAGTTACTATAGACACAGGTCTGCTGGACCCTGGGGTACAGTCAGTCCACTCGACGGAGCAGCATCAGTGGGACTGACGGGCCCTTGTCTCCACAGGCTGAAACGACACACTCGACACCCCCGAGGACCTGCACTGCCCTACTGGTGACGATGGCGGCGGCGGCGGCAAAGCAAATGTATATGGAAATAAATTGGACGAGGAATAAAACCACTTAAATTTGTTACGCATTTTCATTCTTTGGTCCCTTTTGGCAGCGCAGGAAGGAATGATTGGTTGACTGGGATATATATTATATATATATACGGTATATATTATATATATATATATATATATATATATATATATATATATATATATATATATATATATATATATATATATAAGAACATAAGAACATAAGAACGTAAGGAGTCTGCAAGAGGCCGGTTGGCCTATACAAGGCAGCTCCTGTACACTCAACCCCACCTTACCTCACCATCCATGGCTTTATCTAACCTCTTCTTGAATGTATCTATGGTAGTGGCACCCACAACATGGCTCCCAAGCCTGTTCCATTCGTCCACCACTCTATTAGTGAACCAATTCTTGCCTATGTCTTTGTTGAATCTGAATTTGTCTAACTTAAAACCATTGCCACGCGTCCTACCTGGCTCTTTCACTCTCAAAATTTTATTGACATCCCCTTTATTAAATCCCTTCATCCATTTATAAACTTCGATCAAGTCTCCTCGCACCCTTCGCCTTTCTAGAGAGTGTAGATTTAACTGCTTTAGCCTGTCTTCATAAGGCAAGTTCCTCACCCCCTGAATCATCTTCGTCATCCTCCTCTGTACTGATTCTAACATCTTGATATCCATTCTATAATAGGGGGACCAGAACTGAACTGCATAATCGAGATGAGGTCGAACTAGTGCTAAGTAAAGTTTGAGGATGACTTCAGCGCTCCTATTGCTCACGCTCCTTGAGATGAAACCTAGTACTCTGTTTGCCCGATTTTTAGCCTGAATGCATTGAGCCCTAGGACGGAGGTCAGCGCTCACTAGGACTCAAAGTCTCTCTCCGCCCAGACCTGCTTAGAGGAGTGTCATTTAAGGAGTAATTGTGTAAGGGTTATTCCTACCTACACTCAAAATGCTACACTTCCCGACATTGAATTCCATCTGCCACTTCCTCGCCCAATCATATAGTCTGTCAAGCTCATCCTGGAGAACGGTAGCGTCGCTGTCTGATTGGATTACTCTACCGATCTTGGTATCATCTGCGAACTTACTGACATCGCTACTGATTCCTGTGTCCAAGTCATTGATGTAAATAATAAAAAGCAGAGGACCCAGCACCGACCCCTGTGGGACTCCACTCGTAACACTGCCCCATTCAGATTTCCTACCATTGATTTGCACTCTCTGCTTCCTACCACTAAGCCACGCCCTGATCCAGCTCAAAACTTTCCCATCTACGCCGTGAGCCTGTAATTTTAGTAATAGCCGGTGATGAGGGACTTTGTCGAACGCTTTACTGAAATCTAGATATAATATGTCATAGTTTTCATCTCTGTCAACCGCCTCGATTACTTTAGTGTAGAAGGACAACAGGTTAGTAAGGCAAGACCAACCCTTTGTGAACCCATGTTGTGAGTCATGAATTAAATTATGCTTTTCTAGATGGTCCCGAATGCTCCTGGCTATAATCGACTCTAACATCTTTCCCACAACTGATGTTAAGCTAATTGGGCGATAGTTTGAGGTGGCTGACTTGTCTCTCTTTGAAAATCGGCGTCACATTAGCTACTTTCCATTGATTGGGCACATACCCAGAATTTACCGACATTTTAAAGATATCGGCAAGAGGGCCACTAAGGACTTCCTTGCACTCTTTCAGAACCCTTGGGAATACTTCGTCTGGGCCCGGCGATTTGTTTTTCTTCAACCTACCAATCTCATCCTGGACTACTTGCCTAGTGATGATCACATCCCTCAACTTGTCGTTCCCGTCACCCTCATATATCTGAACTCTCTCCGGAATGGTTGTTAGATTTTCCTGCGTGAAAACTGAGAGGAAATAGTCATTCATCATTTGGCTCATATCTTCTCCATTCTCAACGAGCTCGCCCGTGTTTGTTTTCAACGGTCCAATTCTGTCCCTTGTTTTCGTCCTGTACAATTTGAAGAAGCCCTTGGGATCGCTCTTGGCCTCGTTGGCTACCCTAATCTCATAATTTCTTTTTGCAAGGCGGTGTTCTTCTTCACCGACCTGGCTAGCTCAACATACCTACCCTGAGGTGGATCTCTCCGTTCTTTATTTTCCTATAAATTCCTCTCTTCAAGCCTATTTCATGCTTGAGTCTGCTGGTCATCCATTTGGGGTCGTTATTTTCCTTCCTACGTGCTTGGTAAGGGATATGCTGTCTCTGACCCTCTGCAATTTCTCTAACTAAATTATTGTAGGTCATTTCTACATGGTTCCCCTGTCTTTCCGGTTCCAGCCCTGAGATCTGGCCTCATCCAGCCCTAAGGTTTCCCAATTTACCTCCTCAAGGTGTTTTCTGAGCCCCTCATAATCAGCTCTTCTAAAGTCAGGCACCAACACCGGGTTGAGTTCATGGGTCACCGCCCAGTCTAATTAAACCTAATTTCCTTGTGATCACTGCCACCTAATTCTCCCCAACATCTAGCTCGCTGATCATATACTCAGTGTTAGTTAAGACCAAGTCCAGAATGTTGTTACCCTGGTGGGCTCTGTTACTGTCTGCTTGAGAAAATTATCTTGTATTACTTTCAGAAAATCCTCAGACTCTAGATCACCCACCACGCCTTCCCAATCTATATTCCTATAGTTAAAATCCCCATTATGTATATATATATATATATATATATATATATATATATATATATATATATATATATATATATATATATATATATATATATATATATATATAATTCAGAATCCTCAGGATCGGAGGTGCAGTCAGCGAACTCGTGGTCCACATCGATGGGAAGGACAGGTTTTCGGCCATATAACATCTTGAATGGTGAAAACCTCGTGGAGGCCTGGACTGTAGATCTAAAAAAAAAAAAAAAAATGCAATTCAAAAACTAATAACAGTACACACAGACGTTCCGACAAAAACTCACAGGTTTACCCTGATATTACCAACCTCAGTGCAAATAAGACCGTGTAAACATTTGTCCCAGTTTTCATGTCGATCACTCAGAGTTTGAAGGAGAAGATTTTGAGCTGTTCGGCTGCTGCGCTCGACTAATCCATTGGCTTGAAATGAACAAATCGGTGATTTTTTTTATTGGAAAAATATAAAGGTATTGTTTCAACAAGATCAAAAAATGCCAAAATAGGGGCATTGCTTTCAAACAGAGGAAAGAATAAGCACAAACAAACAAATATAATCATTACAATATTATGATAAATACTTGAGGATGATAAGCAGATGTGATTCTTTGCGTTGTTCCTGTGAGCGTGTGGAGCTCTGCTGAGACTGAGTTCACAAACTCTCTGCCCTGGTCATTGATCTGTATGGCAACACATCCATGACGACAGATAATGTCCTCGTACAGGAACCGAGCCACTTCTACAGCTTCCTTCGATTTTAAAGGGCGAGCCTCAATCCACTTGGAAAAATAACGAACGGCCATCACAATGGCGACATGACCGTTGGAGGACCTGAAAAAATACACAGTTGTAAGCATACCGAAATTAACATACATAAAAGTATTAATAGTATAAATAACAATAGTAGTATTGTACTTATATACAAATTGTGTAAATCCAAACTCACGTTGTCAGTGAACATAGGTCTATGCCAATTTGATACATGTTTCGAGGCTTAATTGGGATACTGTGCAGTTTCGGGTTCACTTTCTTGAACACAGTGCTGGCTTTTTGGCACCGTGAGAAAGTGTTGATGGTTTCAACTACATCAGATGTAGCGCTGCGCCACCAATATCTTTGCATTATGCGATCGATGACCTTATCCCTGCCAACGTGGCTTCCCAAAGCAACAACTTCGTCGCTGTCACCAGCTCCTCGGTGACTGGCCAGCACAATGTCGAGCTGCTATTGGCGATCCTTAATCACCCGAAGGAAGCGAACTTCTGCAATCATATGTAAAATTATTAAACTATAGGCCATTACACCATTTCGCTTTTCGTTTCTACACGAATAGACGACTCACCTGTTAAATCTCTCCTGTTCGGCTTATGGAC
The DNA here is from genome assembly GCF_024679095.1 of Eriocheir sinensis. Classification (NCBI taxonomy): domain Eukaryota; kingdom Metazoa; phylum Arthropoda; class Malacostraca; order Decapoda; family Varunidae; genus Eriocheir; species Eriocheir sinensis. The sequence continues at coordinate 16,575,384 of NC_066544.1, forward strand.
AAGTTTTAGACAGTAGTCTTGGATAACGAATGCCCGACACTTCCTTCGGAAATTTGCTTTTTTTCCCTTGTCGTTTCCAAAATGCACTGGATATTTTTTCAACCGCAGAAGTTCTTCCACCTCGTCCATTTCAATACAGAACTCAATGGTGTAAACGCGTCGATGAGCCGCGTTTATGGTGCAGCAAGGAAGTGACTGATAAGGCCGTGGTGAGCAGTACAGGTGTTTCACCAGTAAAGTATATAGAAAACGGGAAGCGAAACGTCAAACACTCTAGTTAGATTCAGAAACACCAAAAAACTTCAAACAAGGTTCATTCGACTACATAGTCATTTCAAACGGGTGGGGAGTCGTCTGAACCGGGAGGCGAATGCCAGGCCTACTCTGATTATCTTTTTCTACTACCAGGCTTCGGAGGCGGCAAGGGCTACGGCGGTGGATCCGGCGGCGGTGGATTCGGTAGTGGCGGGACGGAGGGGGGCGTGGGGTGGGGAGCAGGGGAGGGAGGAGACAGTGGGCTGCCATGCCATGACAGCGGTGCAGTTGCTATAGACACAGGCCTGCAGGGGTGAGGTCAGTCCCCTCGGCGGAGCAGCAGCAGCGGGACTGACGTAATGAATGGCAAACAACTTTCTGCAGTAAATAAAGAAAAGGATCTTGGAATCACTATATCAAGCGATTTAAAGCCCGGTCATCATTGTTCAGAGGTAGTTAAAACTGCAAACAAATTGGTTGGCTTCATCGGACGAGTTTTTAATAATAAATCGGAAAAAGTAATATTAAAACTGTATAATTCATTGGTTCGACCCCATCTAGAGGACTGTGTACAGTTTTGGTCTCCCTACTACAGAAAAGACATAGAAAAGTTGGAACGGGTTCAACGAAGAGTAACAAAGATGATTCCTAGGTTGAGAAATTTATCATATGAACAAAGGCTTAAGGAAGTAAATTTATTCAGTCTATCAAAACGAAGAATGCGAGGCGATCTAATAGAAGTGTTTAAAATGTTTAAAGGATTCAGTGATATTAATGCGGAGGATTACTTCACAATTGATCGATCAAATAGAACAAGAAGAAATCACAATTTGAAGATAAGTGGTAAAAGATTCTCGTCTCACGAAGCTAAACACTTCTTCTTCAATCGAGTTGTTAAAGTTTGGAACTCTCTTCCCTGTGATGTCGTTGATAGTACAACAGTTACGGCCTTCAAGAATAGATTAGACAAGTATTTTGAATCCAACCAGCAACTAGGATATTACTCATTGTCGTAATAACGTTAAGTTCTTTCGAATACTGGTGTCCTTGTCCGCTTTTATCGCCCGGTTAGTGGTAGCAGTAATGGTAGTTCATTCGTCTTTCCTGCGTAATTTCCATGCAGTTTTTCCATGCTGCATGGTTCTTTTTCCTTTCCTGCCAGCTTTGGCTGGAGGGATGGGGGGGAGCCTTCGCCTTTGCTGTCCTTCATCTTCCACCTTTGATTAGATAGTTAGTGTAGCTTGTCACAAACAGCCTCGTAAGGACCAGCAGGTCTGCTGTTGTTTGTTCTTCTTTTGTGTTCCTTTGTGTTCTCTCCACAGGTTGAGGTGACACACCCGACACGACCGACACTCGAGGCCCTGCGCTGCCGTTGGTGATAAGGACACAACGAACACAAAGAAATAACAAATAACAGCAGACCTGCATGAACCTGTTTCAACTGGCTCAAGAAAGGAAAGAACTACAGTACTCTAGACGGGTACCAAAACTGTACACAGTACTCTAGACGGGTACCAAAACTGTACACAGTGCTCTAGACGGCAGCGCCGGTAGGCATCTTCCCGGTGGGGCCTGATGGTCGGCCCAGCCCGTTCTGGCGCAGGCGAGTGTTTATAGTGGCGCCATCTTGCATTGGCTCATGCTGCCCCCCGGAGCTCGTTCTTGATTCGCTTGGACGGCTTCCTCTAGAGTCCGGGTTGATGGGTGGTCTTCAGACAGCATGTGGGTATTTTTAAGCCACTCGGCGGTGACTGAAAAATCCGAGGTGGTAGCGTGGGGATTCGAACCCGCGTCGTCCATCACGCGGTGAATGTGGGCCCAGTACGCTACCAGTTCAGCCACCGCCTACCCAAATATATATATATATATATATATATATATATATATATATATATATATATATATATATATATATATATATATATATATATATATATATATATATATATATATATATATATATATATATATATATATATATATATATATATATATATATATATATATATATATATATATATATATATATATATATATATATATATATATATATATATATATATATATATATATATATATATATATATATATATATATATATATATATATATATATATATATATATATATATATATATATATATATATATATATATATATATATATATATATATATATATATATATATATATATATATATATATATATATATATATATATATATATGAATTGGACGAGAAATAAAACCACCTAAATCTGTGACGCTTTTTCATTCTTTGGTCCCTTTTGTTAGCATAGGAAGGAATGATTGGTTGATTGGAATATATATGCATGGTGCCACAGTTACAGTGGTCATGTGGAGGTAAAGTCAGAAATTTATAGTCAAAAAAGGATTATAAAAATTCGAGAAAACATTATAGTGTGGGGAGGAGGGTATGAAGGCGTTCCTTAAGGCTCTACCCTACTCCTCAGCACTTATCTTATCCAGTGATAAAGAAGCAGCACCGTCAGCATCCTCCCAGCATCATCATCACCCGCAAAAACACAAACACAGGAACAAAAATGATGCTAGGCACTGCTCCAACAAAAGAAAATAGGACGAGAGGCTTGGCAAAAGAGGTCAACTTTGGTGACGAGGTGCCTTATTAGTGTTGGTAGTGCTGTGTTAGTCATGTTCTGCCATTCAGGTCTCTTGTTTTCAGTTTTGTTGTGTCTACGCTAAATCCAAACAGCGCGGATTTCAGTTTTCTATCCTACACTCCGTTTTCTCATCATCTCCCAAACATTGATTCGCAGACTCGCGTCTCTTCATTTCCCCGGTATTACTGACAGATTTTCACTTAAGATATGCTTTTTTTCTTTCATTAGCGATACAGACATTTAAACAGCGTGTGTGTGGAGGGGGGGAGGGGTCAGAAATATTGACCTCCGTATAGAAGAGATAAAGAATGTTCGCATACAAATGTTGAAGTCTCCACTATTTGCATCACTATCTTATTCCCAATTGAAATCACCACGGGAAAATAATCAATATCATAATTATCTTTTATCACGGTATCTTCAGCATTTGGATTACTATTTTATTTCTATTCGAAGTCGCCAATGGAAAAAAATGTACTGTTTGTTTTCGGATTTGTTCGCCATTTGGATTACTGTTTTATGGACTGTTGAAATCACCATTTGGATTAGTATTTGTTGCCCTGTTGAAATCTCTCCTTGAAAATTATATCACAATTGGGTTAAAAAGTTATATCACAATTTGGTTTTATATATTCATTCTATTCACATATTTTTGATTGAGTAAGTGAAAGAAAACAACTAAAATATTTTACCTGACACGGCGGCGAACTTTCTTCCTCATCAGCGACTCATCACCGCCAACACGCGAAAGAAACACGAAAAAAAAAAAACGAAAAACGAAAATTTCCTCACGACCCGAAATTATAGAAATAAATAAAACCCGAAAAAATACAAAAGCAATAGAATTATAGTTTTCGACGGGGTCTATATTTGGTTACTTCACATACCTGTCCTTCGGTCCACCTGTCTGTCTGTCCGCCTGATGAGACCTTACCTGTGAGAGAAGAGAAAAATACTTATTAGTACATATATATTTGTATTAGTTAGTTGGTTGGTTTGCTTGTTAGTTAGTTAGTTAGTTAGTTAGTTAGTTAGATAGCTAGAGATAGATAGTTAGTTAGTTATATAGATAGATAAACAGACAGTTAAATATTTAGTATGTCAGTGTGTGTATGTGTGAGTGTGTGTGTGTGTGTGTGTGTGTGTGTGTGTGTGTGTGTGTGTGTGTGTGTGTGTGTGTGTGTGTGTGTGTGTGTGTGTGTGTGTGTGTGTGTGTGTGTGTGTGTGTGTGTGTGAGACCCCCTCCCCTCCCTCCCCACCCCTCCGTCATGCTCAACAGACACACACAACCTTCACCAGCTAGACACACATGGATAGCTACTCCCTTCCGCTCCCCCATTATTTTTTCCTCCTCTCTCCTCCCATTTACCCCATCCTCTTCTCTCCCCCCCTCTACGCACGCACTCCCTTTATCTCCCTTATCTTTAACCCTCCCATACTTTTCTCCCTTTCTCACCTTTTCTTCCCTTATCTTTTACCCTTTTCCTGACCCTTCCCTTCCTGCACCCCCATTTTATTTCACCCTTCATTCCCCTAAAACACAATTTTCTCTTCTTTACATACCTATTATTTGTTTTACTAATTTCATTTACCTACTTATTTTGTTTCTTGCATTTTTTAATTTTGTTTTACTTATTCCTTTTGTATATTTGCCCATTTGAACCTGGCTCCATAAAAACATATGAAATCAGTTTGGGCGGGGACGGATCGGTGCCACAGCCCTGCCACATCTCGCCTTCGGGGAAAGGACAGTCGTCGAATTAGCTCATCGCGCGTGGAGGTGAGGGAGGAAGTGACATGGTGACTTGATCGATGACAACGTCGGAGATAAAAAAAAAAAATGTCGCGTGTTATGGAATTTATACAAGTCTTTGC